>NC_028647.1:6457071-6503925 GCF_001406875.1 Solanum pennellii
CGACGGACCGTCGTGGACTCCGTAACCCCACACTTAGTCAGACTTCCCCATCCTCCTTCAGCAGCTGCACTATGCTGCATTTCATTGAAAATATCATGTCATGTTGTTATATATTGATTTTTGTGGACACTTCTAAACGATGTTATGAACCTTGTTTCCAGTGGTCATCACTAGTTTGTTTGAACTACTTGTGTGTAATTTTTACATTGAAGTTTACAACAGAAGACTGCACAAATTAAACTTTTGAAGTTTAATTTTTGAGAGCCAACAACAGAAGACTGCACAAATGTTGTAGTCCTTATAATGTGTAATTTTTACATTGAAATTGTATTTAGATTTGGATTGGTTGTCTTACAGTGAATTCTCTCTGATTATGCTCTTCCACAATTAATTCACAAACTTATAATTTTATTTTAAATGTGCAGGAAAATGCAGGTAATTGAATTTGAATTTGGCCAGAAGTAAACTCGATCCATTGTGGCAAAAGATGAAGAAATTTTTGTATTGTTGTCATATAAGTTTGAATGACACTTTCGGGTTTTTGGAACTTGTTGATATTAGAGATCTTTAAGCAATCACTCTCTATGTTTTGGTTGAACATGAAATATTTCTCGAAGTTTATTTGAAATATTTAGCTTCAATTTAATGATTAATTAGTTCATTTTGTGTTTTAGGTCACTTGTATGTATGCAAATATATTATATGTATTTGTGCTACATGTAGGCTTATAAATGTTGAAGTTACACTTTGTAAGTGTTGCTTTAGGTAGATATAAAGTTAAACTTTGTAAGTGTTGCTCTAGATGAGATATAAAATCAACTCTTTATAAGTGTTGCTATAGATAAGATATAAAGTAACAATTTATAAGTGTTGCTATAGCTGACATATAAAGTAACACCTTATAAGTGTTGCAATAGATGAGATATAAAGTTACACTTTATAAATGTTGCAATAGATGACCAATAAAAGGCAACACTTTTTAAGTGTGACCAATAAATCTGAAAAGGCAACGCCTTTAAGTGTACTCTAACAAAAAATAGGTGTTGCTAATGCACGTCTTCAAAGCGTGCCCTTAGACCTATTTGGCTACGCTTTATAAGTGTTGCCAAAGATGGCAACATTTAAAAAGTGTTGCCTAATGTCAAAGGTTACGCTTCTTTTGGGCAGCCCCTAAAAAGTGTTGCTGAATGTCCAAAAGTGTAGCCTTTTATCAAAGGCCACACTTTTTGCTAGTTTAGGCTACACTTACGTTGTATTGCTGTAGGCCGAAAATGGTGTAGTGAATGCTATGCTCAACATCTTGTAGCTGTCTTTGTAAATTGCATATTTCACCCTGCTGATATTTGTTGTTTTACAACCATATTTGCCTGCTCATCTGTTCTTCCATAAGTTCTAGCATATGAAGATAGGGGTGGCCTGTAGCAGCATCTTGTGGGCTGCATAGTTGGCCTTTGCTGACCACCAGTGTTGAAGATGCTGCTGCAGTGAGTGGCAGCCTTGTTCAATCCCTGATGTGGCTGCAGTAGTGCTCCACACTTTGGAAGCAAATTGGCCTGAGATGAAGATGTGTTGAATGTTGTCCATACCTGCATTATCAAGACAATAAAAACACTTTGATGGCTCAATGACAAAATTAGTTTGTTTGTCATTAGTAGGGAGTTTACCCCTTACGGTCCCCCATAACAGAAAAGAAGCTTTAAAGGGAATGTTTTTATTCCATAACAAATAATTAAAGTGATGCTTGAACATATTTTCCCTGATCTCCTCCCAAGCTGAAGAACAAGTAAAGTTGCCATGGTTATTGAAATTCCAGACTGCCTGATCAGGGAGGTGCTGTTGGGGGGAATTTCTGTGTTAATAATGTTGGAGAATTGGCTGGCTGGTTCCTGTTCTATCAACCTGTTCCATTCCCATTTCCTTTCTTCCCAGAAATCCGCCACTGTTGCATTGTTGAATCTGTTGCTATTGTTGGAAAATTGTGTAAGTGGACCATTTCAAAGCCAATTATCCCACCAAAAAGAGCAATTTCAATCCCGCAGCTTCCATTGGATATGTTGTTCCACATGTTGTCTGTTCATCAGCATGTTCTTCCATGTCAAAGATTCTCACGTATCCCACTTTTTGCAAACATTATTGGATCTTTGGCAATATTTTTCTTTCAAGAAGTCACCCCACAAGGTTTGTTTGGTTCTGAAAATCCACCACTATTTGAATTGGAAGGCCATACAAATATCTTTTAGACTTCTCATGGCTACTCCCCCTTCCTTATATGGAAAGCCAACATTCTTCCATGATGCCCAATGGTATCTCTTTCTCCCATTCCTCCATCCCCTTAAGAAATCTTCCATTAGCATTTGGATCTGTTTAAGCACCTGTGAGTCTTTTAATTCTATCTCTTGGTCTATTGAAAGCATTAAATTGTAGCATAAAATGACTCTTGTCTTCATTGATGAGCTGTCCAGAAGTCTCTTCATACTCCTTTAAAGTTTTGATTAGGAGCTTCAAGGTTTTGTGTCTTCAAGAGGTGAGGAATATTATGTCATCAGCAAAGCTCGAGTGATTTACTTGAGGTCCCCTCCTCTCCATGAAGAAGCCATGATAGTCCGGATGAGAATGTAACATGTTAAGAGACCTAGATAGCATTTCCGCACCTAAAATAAATAGGGTAGGAGATAAGGGATCACCTTGTTTGAGACCTCTTATAGAATGAAAGAAACCATACCTCTTACCATTGACAATGATAGAATACCTATTGTTGTCCATGATTCTCCATACCATATCTACGAAAATTTCATCAAACCCCATTTTCCTTAGAACCAACCAAATGTATGACCAAGAAAGCCTGTCATACGCCTTTGCCATGTCTAGCTTTATGATGACATTTCTTCCAACATTGAGTTTCTTAATATGGTGGATGATTTCCTGAGCAAGCATAATGTTCTCAGAAATACTTATACCATTAACAAACCCTGATTGATTGGAAGAAATCAAGGAAGGGAGAATAGGTCTAAGTCTTTACTAGTGAAATTACTCAAACTTATAGTCCTAAACTCAATTAACTTGTTTGGATTACTAAATTTATGAAGCAGGACAATACAAGAATGGGAGAAATATTTAGGAATCATCTGCCAAGGCCTTAACAAATCCCATTAAATCATCCTTGATCATGTTGCAACACTTCTGGAAAAAGTAACCATTCATAACATCAGGACCAGCTGCGGAATTAGGATTCATAAAGAAAATTACACTTTTAAGTTGCTCCATATTGGGCAATCTGGTAAGATGGTTATTTTGTTCTTGGCTGACCATCCTTGGAATGCAATCCAAAGTATCTTCATTGATAAACTTTTCTTCACCTGCAAAGATCTCCTCAAAATTAGCACAAGCAGTTTGGGCAATCTCCTCTTCATCTTATATCCATTCCCCTTCTTCACTGATAATCTTGTGCACAATTAATTTCCTTCTTCCTCCTCTTATAATGGAATGGAAGTATTTAGAATTTGTGTCACCATATTTGAACCATTGTAGTTGGGTTTTCTGTTTCAAAATTGTATCCTCCAACTTTAGGAATTTGATATATTTAGCATTAATTTCATGTAAGGCACATCTTTTAGCATCAGTTTGGTGTATAATGTAATCTTCCTCTCCCTTGTGAACCTGTTCCTCATATATTCTGACATTTTGAAAAATATCCCTAAACTCTTTCCTTGACCAAGCACTAAGGGTGTTGGCCAGCCTCTTCATTTTGTTATGAAATATCCACATACCAGTACCATCCACCTCTCTATCCCAACAATTTTGCACAGTTTCCATAAAAAGAGGGCTATCCACCCAACAATTGAGGAACTTGAAGTACTTGATGTAATTTGAATCTTTGGAAATCATTTCCATTAAAAGAGGACTGTGATCCGAACCAGTACAAAACAGGTGAGTAATAGTTGTTTGAGGCATACTTTCAAGACAAAAGTCATTAACCATAGCCCTGTCAAGTCTCTTCCAGATTCTGTAGTTATTACCTCTTTTATTGCACCATGTGAATTTGTGGTCACTTAAACCAATGTCCACAAGGCCACATGCTTCAATAACGGCTATAAAATCCATGCTTTCCTCATATTGTAAGGTGCCCCTCCCAGTTTTTCCTCCACTACAGTTATAACATTGAAGTCACCTACTACATACCAAGGTTTGGTCTCCTCATTGGCCTGTTGAAGCATCTTATCCCAAAGAGGTCTCCTCAGATAATCCTTACACTTTGCATAAACAAAAGCAGTAATGAACTGCCTCTGTAACTCATTGTGTTTTATGTCGCAAGTTATTTGCTCTTCATCTTCATCAAGAATATTACAGTCAATATCGCTGCTCCAAAAAACCCAAATCTTGCCGTTATAGTTACTAGTTGCATTTTTCATATTCAATTGAACTTTGAAATTCTTTTCATGAATACTATCTGAAAAGGGGTCCAAGATAGTAATTATTGATAATTGGTGGAGTTTCATGAGCATTTTGAGTATCTCAACACCCCTTGGGTGTTGATCCCTCTCACATTCCAAATGATTTTACTAATCATTGGGAAGATCTGGAGGAGAATAACATAGTATTTGGTCTGCCAGCTGTGAGAGTGTTGATGTCTTGATTCTTGAAGTGAAACTTTTCATGTTTGAACCCCCTTGGAGATAAGCCTTGCTTTTTTGAAACCTCTTTAAGCTCATTTTCTAAAAACTGATCGTTCGAAGGACTGAAGGGTTTAATCAAAGCCTCACTAGTCTTATCCGAATCATCTAGAGACTGGTTGTCTCTATCAAATTTATCATCCAAAATATTCAATGCATACTCATCAATCAAAGGTATAGTAATAACTTGACATAATTTTGGCCTCTTATCAGGTGCTTCTGTTGGAGGAGGGGTGATGTATCTAGTCTTCAAAGGTATAATGTCTAGACCCTGGCTGTCATTGATCATTACAATGACAGCCATCACTAAGTAGCATCCTCCCCCTTTCCCTAAGTTTGTTCCTCATCACTGTTCTGTTGTATACTTTGTCTCCTCTTAGTAGCATCCTTTTTTTGTTTGCTTGGTTTGTTTTTTCTCTTGGAGGTGTTTTCAGGAGTACATTTCAAATCTGCTTCCCTTTATCATTTCTCTTTGTAGCCTTGTCCTTTCCTTCCCCATCTTCATTTCTGTCTTGTCTTTTTTCCTTGTTCGTTTCTTTTTTTTTTGTTTTCTGTTTTCTGATTTTTGCAGTCTGTACCTTTTGTAGATTCTGTTGTGGTTCCTCTTGAGTATGCTTATCCTTATGACTGTCAGAGGCTCTACAGTCTTGGCTATGGTCAATGTTCAACCCCTCATGCATAACATGAGGCAAACTCCCCCCTTTCGTACCCCTTTCCTGCAGGTTAGTAGGTTCCGCCTGACTCCCCCTTCCATACCTCTAAAAACTTCTTCATTCTCATTCAAAACACCAAAAGAGTTAGGTTGCATAGCTATGATACCTGATTTTTTGAGTGTTGAATTCTGATCACCTGTTCCTGTGTTCATGTTGCTTCTATTTGTATTTCCTTGTGAGGATGTCTTGTTCCTGTCTAGCTGCTACTCTTTATTTCCTGCATAAGGTTCCTGCATAGAAAAATTACTGGCAGAATTATATTGAAGATTATTGAGGTTACCGGTTTGCTGAGATGTGTTCTGCATTTGTTCATTTGCTGGCTGATTAGAAGTATGAACTGGTTTCCATGCAGTCTTATTGTTTTTCTCCTCCTGTGTTTTGGAATTCTTCCTCCTCTGTGTGTGCCATTCTTCTTCTTTTTGTTGTTCTGTTTGTTTATGCTTTCCCTTATCATTGTTGTTTTGTTTTCTTTTTTCCTCATTCTCCTTTGTCTAGGCTTGAAACTTCTCCTTCCCCTTTTGATTTTGTTGTTCCCTGCTTCTGTCTTTTTTCTCCTTTTCCTTTTCTATCCTTTGTCTGTAATAATCATCTCTCATCTTTGCTTTGCATTCCTCTACCGCATGTCCTTGATGTCTGCAATACTCACAATAGGATGGGATATTTTCATACTCCACAGGCTGCCAAATTCCTACAGTATCATCCTCATTGTCTAAGCCAATCAACACATGTCTTGGCCTGGGTTTAGTGAAGTCAATCTGCATTTTTACTTTTGCCATACCTGTTCTTGTTCTTGTTATAGAGGCAGTGTCTAAATATAACACTTTGCCTATATTTCTAGGAGAGGGATAAGGAAGGGCTTCATGAAGCAATGCCATGGCATCCCTGGCAAGAAAATCCAAACTGGAACAATGGGAGTTTCTTCCTCATGTGTAAAGAAAGGTGTCCAAGCCTGTAATCTCATCAGCTTACCCTCAATGGTGATCCTTTGTTGAGTCCAACAGTGTTGTAGCCTAACTCATTTTGAAGATCAATAAACACATGCCTAGAATTATAATGAGCTATACTAACCCCCCCCCCACTTAGTTGGATTTGTTGAGTAAAGCTCTTCCTGATGAGCTCCATTTTAGGCATTGTTACAAAGAACTTCCCCACCAAAGTATATTTACAATCAATTGCTAAAGTATGAACAAAATCATACATATAAAAATGTCCTTTGTTGCTAGTCTATCCGGGGGGTGTTTTGAGCACAATGGTGGGTTCTTGGGCAGTATGAATGTGTCTCAACCTTGCAGCCAAGGAACCATAGTATAGGGAGCAGGTTTTTTTTCTAGTTTGTTGTTTTGATGGCTTTTAGAAAAGTTGTTTTCTATCACTTTTTGATGGGGAGTAGGCTGGGAATTGTTTCTTAGAGGAGGATTTTGTTTATCAAAATTTCTAGAGATTTTTGGAAAATGTCTATGGTAATTTGTTTTACCTTTATTTTCCCTCACATTACTCTGATTTTTTTTGTCCCCGATCACCATCCGTTTTCCACTGATTGTGCTCATTTTGATTCCTAGATTTATTAGCTATATTTTTCTGTACTACATTACCAGATACATCAGCTACATTTCCCATGGCATTTCCATGCACATGGCCAACACTAGAATAATTAGAATTCGGAATTTGTCTAAGATTGGGTTGTGGATACTTTCCTGATTGTTGTTCGTTCTCCCTTTGTACATTGTCATTTTGCTTTTGTTCTTTTATCTTAGCTTCCATAGTTTGATCATTGTGATTAGCTTGCATGCCTGATTGTTGCTTTCTCTTCTTTTGCATACCAGTTTGTTGTTGTTTCAGTATGTTAGCATCCCTGCCTTGATCATTGGAGTCATCCTGCAGACCTGCCTGCGAGTGATTTTCCTTTGTTATTGTGTTATCGATAGACTTTACTCCAAACAACAATTGCAAAGAATTTTCCACTTCAATCACTTCTTTTGGCTGCGTTACTGATGTGCCTTGTTGAATATTCCTAGCATTCCCATCTGTGTCTTTTCCAGTCCCTTCCCCATGTTGGATTCTCGATTTGTGTTGCACATAATTTCCCATTGGATTATAGTCTTGGGGAGTTTGATTGAGAATGTTAGTGGTATGCACGACTTGATTATCAGACTCTACTTCATTTTTCCCATCTTCAACCACTTTCATTCGACTAATATTTGAGTCACAAAAATTCTTGTCTCCGACAACCTGGCCATCCTTTGGGGTATAAATTAATGCAGTAGAGGGGCCTTTGCAAGAGGAATAAACCCTAGTGGGTATCTCACCTCGAATCAATTGGGAAGTTGTTCGATTTTGAGATCCAGTTTCAACATTTATCCCGACTTCTTCAGAAACGAAGTTCTTGTCGCCGGCGACCTGAGAATCCATTGGGGCTGAATTTGTGGTGGGAGGTTCTACTTTGCAATGGGAAAAAACCCCAGTAGTTATTTCACCTCGAATCAGTTGGGAAGCAATTCGAATTTGAGATCGAGTTTTAGGGAGGTTTTTCGCAACATCCCATGAAGTCGCCTTGCCATTTCCGTCAATTGGCAAGGCCAAATTACCTATTTTTCCAGTATGTTGTTGCCATTATTGAGGAGAATCGTCCCCCATATCCCTTTCTTCTTGATTTAGTCTGATGGATTCAGGGGAAATAATTTCGCTATTCCCTTCCATTTCCCTCTTGGAGTTCGTACTGGTCATCGCTTCATTCAAAGGCGAATTCCCAGAATTGTGAGATGAATTAGAGGGTGATTCTTCTTTTACTATGTTTGTCTCCTTTGTGCGCCCTTGTTGGCGCTTGTCCGACGGCTAGCAGGCGGCTTCCGGCGGCTCACGTGCTGTCTCTATTTGGCTGAACTAGCCGTTGGAGTCAGCAACTGTATTTTCCTAGAGAGTGTGCATTTAGTGAAAGAAATTAAAGAGAGAGAAAATTCTGCAAATGAGGAAGCAAGGTTTAGGTTTTGAGGTTTTACATTAATGGTTTAGTGTTTAATTTTTTGGTTTTGGTAGTTTCGGCTCGGGGTTTAGGGTTTATGATAGTGTTAGGGTTAATGTGAGGGTTAGGTTTAGGGTTTAGGTTGTTTTTTAGGTTTTAGGGTTTGGGGTTAAGGGTTTGAGTTGTAGTATCTATGGTTTTGCATTTAATATTAGGGTTTTGGTATATTGGGCTTTGGGATAAGGATGTAGGTTTTAGGGTTAGAGTTAGGGTTAGCATTTGTTTTTTTAGGTTTTTAGTATTTAAGGTTTAACATATATTTTTTAATGTTTAATGGTTGTGTTTTTGTATTTTTGTCTTGGGGTTTAGGGTTTATAGAAGCGATAGGTTTAGGGTTGATGTTAGGTTTAGGGTTAGGGTTTAGGTTGTTTTTTAGGTTTAAGGATTCGGGGTTAAGGATTTAAGTTTTAGTATCTATGGTTTAGTGTTTATTTTTAGGGTTTTGTTATTATAGGCTTTATGTTAAGAGTTTCGGTTTTAGGGTTAGGGTTAGGGTTTGTGTTAGGTATTGGGTTAGGGTTAGGGTTTAGGGTTTTTTTAGGTTTTAGTTTTTGGGGTTTAGGATTTTATGTTTAAAATCTATGGTTTATTGTTTAAAGTTTAGTATTTGGTATTTTGGGCTTGGGGTTTCGGTTAATAATTTTGGATTAGGGTCAGCGTTAGGGTTAGGGTTAGGGTTTGGGTTAGGGTTTAGTTTATTTTTATGTTTTAATGTTTCTGTTTTCATATTTTCTACTAACGATTTCTTTTTGGGACTTCTTTTTTTTCTTTGGACTTAGGGTGTAGGGTATGAGGTTTAGGGTAAGCATTAGCGTTATAATTATGTTAGGGTGTAGGTTTTTTTAAGTTTTATGGTTTAGGGTATATCATATGAGGTTTAAAATCTATCATTTAGTATTTAATGTTTGAGTTTTGTATTTTGGGCATAAGGTTTTGGGTTTATGGTTTAGGATTAGGGTTTGGGTTAGGGTTTTGGTTTTTTTTATGTTTTAGTATTTAGGGTTAAGGATTTGAGGTTTAATATCAATGGTTTAGGGTTTATGGTAGGGTTAGGGTTATGGTTAAGGTTTAGGTTGTTTTTTATGTTTTAGGGTTTGGCGTTAAGGATTTGAGTTGTAATATATATGGTTTAGTGTTTAAGATTAGGGTTTTGGTATTTTAGGCTTTTGGTTTAGGGTTTAGGGTTTGGATTAGGGTTAAGGTGTCGGTTTTTTTTTTATAGTTCAACCTTAAGCATTTGAGGTTAACAATCTATAGTTTATTATTTAATGTTTAGATTTCGGTAATTTGTACCTAGAGTTTCGGGTTTATGGTTTAGGCTTAGGTTTTGGATTTTTTAGGTTTTTGGGTTTAGGGTTTAGGATTTGAGGATTTACATTAATGGTTTAGTTTTTAATTTTTGAGTTTTTGTATTTTGGGCTTGAGGTTTAAGGCTTTTTGTAGGGTTAGGGTTAATGTTAGGATAAGGGTTAGGGTTTAGATTATTTTTTCGATTTTAGGATTTGGGATAAGGATTTGAGTTGTAAAATCTATGTTTAGAATTTAATGTTAGGGTTTTTGTATTTTGGGCTTTGTGTTTAGGATTTAGGTTTTATGGTTAGAGTTAAGGTTAGCATTAGGGTTTTGTTTTTTTTAGGTTTTTGGGTTTAGGGTTTTAGTTTCTGAGGTTTAACATATATCTTTTAGTGTTTAATGTTTGGGTTTTGGTATTCTGGTCTTGGAGTTTAGGGTTTATAGTAGCGTTAGGGTTAGGGTTTAGGTTAAGGTTATTTTTTAGGTTTTAGGATTTTGGTTTAATGATTTAAGTTGTAGTGTCTATGAATTAGTGTTTAATGTTAGAGTTTTTTTATTATAGGCTTTGTGTTAATAGTATAGGTTTTAGGGTTAGGGTTAGGGTTCGTGTTAGGGAAAGGGTTATAGTTAGGGTTTTGGGTTTTTTTAGGTTTTTTTGTTTTACAGTTTAGGATTTTAGATTTAATATCAATGGTTTAGTGTTTAATATTTTTGTTTTAGTACTTTTGGCTTGGGGTTTAACGTTTATGGTCGGGTTAGGGTTAGGGTTGGGGTTAATGTTTTGGTTAGGATTAGGATTTAGATTGTTTTTATGGTTTTAGGGTTTGGGTTAAGTATTTGAGTATTAATATCTATGCTTTAGTGTTTAATATTAGTGTTTTGGTATATTGGACTTTAGGCTTAGGGTTTAGGGTTTAGGGTTAGGGTTAGGGATAGGGTTATGGTTAGGGATAGACATAGGCTTTAGAGTTTTTTAGGTTTTAGGTTTTGAGATATAGGAATTTTTTTGTTTAAAATCTATGGTTTTGTTTTTAATGTTTGGGTTTTGCTATTTTAGGCTTAGGGTTTTGGGTTATGGTTAGAATTAAGGTTAGGTTTAGGGTTTAGGTTAGGGTTAAGATTATGTTTTAGGTTTTTTTTTTGTTTTAGGGTTTGTTGTTTAGGATTTGAGGTTCAAAATCTATGGTTTAGTTTTCAATGTTTGGGTTTTTGCATTTTGGACTTAGGGTTTATGGTAGGATTAGGATTAGGGTTAGGGTGTAGTTTTTTTTAGGTTTTGATGGTTCAACCTTTAGCATTTGAGGTTAACAATCTATAGTTTATCATTTAAATTTTGGTATTTTGGACATAGAGTTTCGGGTTTATGGTTTAGGGTAAGGTTTTGGATTTTTTAGGTTTTGGGGTTTAGGGTTTAGGATTTGAGGTTTTACGTTAATGGTTAAGTGTTTAAATTTTTTTGTTTTGGTATTTTGGACTCGGGTTTTAGGGTTTATGGTAGGGTTAGGGTAAATGTTAGGGTTAGATTTAGAGTTTAGGTTGTTTTTTATGTTTTAGGGTGTGGGGTTAAGAATTTGAGTGGCAGTGTCTATGGTTTAGCATTTAATGTTAGAGTTTTGGTATATTAGGCTTTGGGTTTAGAATGTACGTTAGTTTTAGGATTAGCGTTAGGGTTTTGGTTTTTTTTAGGTTTTTGGGTCTAGGGTTTTAGTATTTGAAGTTTAACATAAATGTTTTAGTGTTTAATGGTTGGGTTTTTCTATTCTAGTCTTGGGGTTTAGGGTTTATTGAAGCGTTAGGGTTAGGGTTAATGTTAGGTGTATGGTGTTTTTTTGTTTTAGGATTTGGGGTTAAGGATTTAAGTTGTAGTATCTATGGTTTAGTGTTTAATGTTAGGGATTTGTTATTATAGGCTTTGTGTTAAGTGTTTAGATTTTAGGGTTAGGGTTAGGGTTCGTGTTAGGGATAGGGTTAGGGTTAGGGTTTAGGTTCTTTTTTTTGAGGTTTTAGTTTTTGGGATTTAGGTTTTTTTGTTTAAAATCTATGGTTTAGTGTTTAATGTTTAGGTTTTGGTATTTTGGGCTTGGGTTTTTGGGTTAATGAATTTGGCTAGGGTTAGTGTTATGATTAGGGTTTGGGTTTGTGTTAGGGTTTAGTCTATTTTTAGGTTTTAATGTTTGAGTAACGATTTCTTTTTGGAACTTCTTTTTTTTCTTTGGACTTAGGGTTTAGGGTAAGCATTAGGGTTATAATTAAGGTTAGGGCGTAGGTTTTTTTAGGTTTTATGATTTAGGGTTTATCATTTGAGGTTTAAAATCTATGATTTAGTATTTAATGTTTGAGTTTTGGTATTTTGGTGTTAGGTTTTTTGGTTTATGGTTTGGGGCTAGGGTTTGGGTTAGGGTTTTGGGTTTTTTTAGGGTTTAGTATTTATGGTTAAGGATTTAAGGTTTAATATTAATGGTTTAGTGTTTAATGTTTGGGTTTTTATTTTTTGGGCTTGGGGTTTAGGGTTTATGGTAAAGTTAGGGTTAGGGTTAAGGTTTAGGTTTATTTTTATGTTTTAGGGTTTGGCGTTAAGGATTTGAGTTGTAATATATATGGTTCAGTGTTTAATGTTAGGGTTTTGGTATTTTAGGCTTTGGGTTTTGCATTTAGGGTTTAGATTAGGATTAGGGTTCAGGATAGGGTTACAATTACGGTTTAGGGTTGTTTTTAGGTTTTAGGTTTTGGGGTTTAGGATTTTTGGTTTCAAATATATAATTTAGTGTTTAATGTTTGGGTTTTGTTATTTTGGGCTTGGGGTTTTCGTGTTAATGGTTTAGGGTAAGAGTTAGGGATTATGTTTGTTTAGGTTTTAGTGTTTGTGGTTTAAGATTTGAGGCTTAAAATCTATGGTTTAGTGTTTAATGATTGAGTTTTTGCATTTTGGACTTAGGGTTGTTTTGGACATAGGATATAGGGTTTACTTTAAGGGTTAGGGTTAGGGTTATGGTTAGGGTGTAGGTCTCTTTTATGTTTTATGTTTTAGGGTTTAGCATATGAGGTTTAAAATCTATTGTTTATTATTTAATGTTTGTGTTTTGGTATTTTGTGCTTAAGGTATCGGGTTTATGGGTTAGGATAAGGGTTAGGCTTAAGGTTAGGGTTAGGGTTAGGGTTAGGGTTTTAGATTTTCTTAGGTTTTTGGGTTTAGGGTTTAGGTATTTTGGGATTGTTGTTTAGGTGTTATAGTAGGACTAGGGTTAGGGTTAATGTTAGGGTTAGGGTTGTTTTTAGGTTATTTTTTAGGTTTTATAGTTTGGTGTTAAGGATTTGAGTTTATAAAATCTATGTTTTAGTGTTTAATGTTAGGGTTTTGGTATTTTGGTCTTTGGGTTTAGAGATTACTGTTTAGGGTTATGGTAAGGATTAAGGTTAGGGTTAGTGTTTGTGTTTAGATTTTTTAGGTTTTCGGTTTTGGGGTTTAAAATTTGAGGTATAAAATCTATGGTTTAGTGTTTAATGTTTGGGTTTTCATATTTTCGACTAACGTTTTTTTTTGGGACTTCTTTTTTTCTATGGACTTAGGGTTTAGGGTTCGGGTGTAGGTCGCTTTTATGTTTTATGGTTCATTGTTTAGCATATGAGGTTTAAAATCTATGGTTTATTATTTAATGTTTGTGTTTTGGTATTTTGGGCTTAAGGCTTCGGGTTTATGGTGTAGGATTAGGGTTAGGTGTAAGGTTAGGGTTAGGGTTAGGGTTTTTGTTTTTCTTAGGTTTTTGGGTTTAGGGTTTAGGTATTTTGGGGTAGCTCTTTATGTTTTATAGTAGGGTAAGGGTTAGGGTTAATGAAAGGTTTAGGGTTGTCTTTAGGTTGTTTTTTTATGTTTTACAGTTTGGTGTTAAGGATTTGAGTTTATAATATTTATGGTTTAGTGTTTAATGTTAGGGCTTTGGGATTTTAGGATTTTTGTTTAGATATTAGGGTTTAGGGTTAAGGTTAGGGTTGGGCTTAAGGATAGGGTTGCTGTAATTGTTTATTTTTTTTGGTTTTCGGTTTTGGGGTTTAAAATTTGAGGTTTAAACTTTATGGTTTAGTGTTTAATGTTTGGGTTTTCATATTTTAGACTAACGGTTTTTTTTTTGTATTTTTCTTGGAATTTTTTTCTATGGACTTAGGGTTTATTGTATAGGGTTTAGGGTTAGGGTTAGGGACAGTATTATGGTTGGGGTGTAGTTTTTTTTAGGTTTTATGGTTCATCGTTTAGTATATGAGGTTTAAAATCTATGATTTAGTATTTAATACTTGAGTTTTGGTATTTTGGGCTTACGGTTTTGGGTTTAGGGTTTATGGTTAGGGTTAGGGTGTTGGGGATTTTTACTTTTTTTGATTTAGAGTTAAGGATTTTAGGTTCAATATCAATAGTCTAGTTTTTAATATCGGGGTTTTGGTATTTGAGCTTGGGGTTTAGGGTTTATGGTAAGGTAGGGTTAGGGTGTAGGTTGTCTATTAGGTTTAGGGTATGGGGTTAAGGATTTGAGTTTTAATTTCTATAGTTTAGGGTTTAATATTAGGGTTTTGGTATTTTGGTTTTAGAGTTAGGGTTAAGGATATAATTAGGGTTAGGGTTAGGGTTAGGGATAGGGTTAGAGTTAGAGTTAGGGTTTAAGGTTGTTTGTAGGTTTTAGGTTATGCGGTGTAGGATTTTTGATTTAAAATCTATGGTTTAGTGTTTAGTATGTTGGTGTAGGTATTTTGGGCTTGGGATTCTGGGTTTAAATGTTTAGGGTTAGGGTTAGGGTTAGGGTTAGGTTTAGGGTTAGGGTTAGGGTTAAGGTTAGGGATTAGGTTTTAAGGTTTTTGGTATAGGATTGAGGTTTAAAATCTATGATTTAATGTTTAATGTTTGGGTTTTTGTATTTTGGACTAAAAGGTTTTTTTTGGACTTTTGGTTTTGGCTTTTGGGTTTAGCTTAGGGTTAGGATTAGGGTTATGGTGTAGGCTTTTTTTTAGATTTTATGGTTCAATGTTTAGCATTTGATGTTTAAAATCTATGGTTTGGTATTTAATGTTTGGATTTTGGGATTTTGGGATTTTTTGTTTTAATAAGAACGACCCCTGTGGTGGGTCAGGGTTTAGGGTTAATATTTGGGTTTTTGTAGTTTGGGCTTTTTGTTTCTTTTTTTTAAAAGACCGATCCTTGTAATGGGAACATTGAAAGGCCTCTTACTAGAGCTAGAAGTAGAGGTCTTTAATCATATTGTACTATTAAAATTCAGGGTATTCTTATGTTTACAGGTTGTATAAATTTCATGTTCCTTTTGATACATCCTATTTGTAATGACTATGTCTTTTCTGTTGTTATTTAGATAGGTTCTTCTACTTTCTATAGACTTTTTTTTAAAAGGGAGAGTCTCCCTTGTTTATCTATTCTAGTAAACTATGTATTAAGGAGGATCCCTCCATGGGTACTTAGTTTCTTTTTGAATACAACACAATGTAATAAGGTTGAGTTGAATAACCTTAGTAGGTTGATAAACTCATAACCCACCATAGGATCAGAGGTAAGGTTTATACCCCCCCTCTATGTACTTTTGCTTTTAATAAATGATATGGACTGGGGGTGTTGCTCAGCCCCTAACCCACCACAAGGGTTGTACTTTAAAAAAAACAAAAATACAAAAATCCAAACATTAAATACTAAATCATAGATTTTTAATATCAAATGTTAAACCTTTAACCATAAAACCCAAAAAAAAAATAAACCCTAACCCTAAACCTATTTCGAAAATATGAAAACCCAAACATTAAACACTAAACCATAGATTTTAAACCTCAAATACTTAACCACAAACCCTAAAACCTAAAAAAAAAACTAACGTTAACCCTGACACAAACCCTAACCCTTATGCTAACCCTAACCCTAACCCTAAACCATTAACTCGAAACCCCAAGCCCAAAATACAAAAACCCAAACATTAAACACTAAACCATAGATTTTAAACAAAAAATCCTAAACCCTAAAACCTAAAACCTAAAGAAAAAACCTAAACATTGTCCCTAACCCTATCCAAAACACAAACAATAACCCAAACTCTATCCTTAACCCTAACCCTAAACCATAAACCCAAAACTCAAAATACCAAAATCCTAACATTAAACACTTAAGCATAGATATTACAATACAAATCCTTAACCCCAAACCATAAAACCTAAAAAATAACCTAAACCCTAATCCTATGTCTAACATTAACACTAACCCGAACCCTATCATAAACCCTTAATCAGAAGCAAAAAATACCAAAATCCAAACATTAAACACTAAACACTTGATATTAAATCACAAATCCTAAACCCTAAACCCAAAAAGCTAAAACACCCAAAACCCTAACTCTTACACTAAACCATAAACAAAAAACCCTAAGCCCAAAATACAAAAACTCAAATATTAAATACTACACCACATATCTTTCCCCTCAAATGCTATACCCTAAACCATAAAACATAACAAAACCTACACCCTAACCCTAACCCTAACAGTAAATTGTCAAACCTAAATCCTAAGTAAAAAAAAAAAAAAACTAAGTCAAAAATAAAAAAAACAAAAAATTAAATACTAAACCACATATTTTATACATCAAATCCTAAACCACAAACCTGAAATCTAAAGAAACATAAATCTAAACCTAACCTTAACCTAAACAGTAACCCTAACCATAACCTTAATCCTAACCCTAAACCATTAACCCGGAGCCCCAAGCGAAAATATAAAAACCCTAACATTAAACACTAAACCATATATTTTAAACCTCAAAACCTTAACCACAAACCCTCAAAATTTAAAAAACCCTATTCCCTAACCCTAACTCTAACCCTAATCCTAAACCATTAACCCGAAACCCCTAGTCCAAAATACCAAACCAAACATTAAACACTAACCATAAATTTTAAACCAAAAATCCTAAACCCTAAAACCTAAAACCTAAAAAAAACCTAAACCCTAACATTAACCCTAACGCTATACTAAACTCTAACCCTAAACCCTAAATCCTAAACCAAAAGCCTAAAATACAAATATCCTAACATTAAACACGATAGATATTACAAATAAAATCCTTATAACCAAACCCTATAACCTAAAAAACAACCTAAGACCTAACCTTAACCCTAACATTAACCCTAACCGTAACCCTACTCCTAACACTTAACCTCAAATACTAAAACTTGAACCATAAAACCTAAAAGAAACTTACACCCTAACCCTAATCCTAACCATAACCCTAAATCTAAACCCCAAACTCTAAACCCTAAGTCTAGAGAAAAAGTCCAAAAATAAACAAAAAGAAAAAATTAGTCCAAAATATGAAAACCCAAACATTAAACACTAAACCATAGATTTTAAACCTCAAATCCTAAACCACAAACTCTAGAACCTAATAAAAACAAAAATACTAACACTAACCCTAAATCAAACCGTAACCTTAATATTAACTTTAATCCTAACACTAAATTATTAACTGGAAACCCCAAGCACAAAATACAAAAAACCCAAACATTAAACACTAAACAATAGATTTTAAACCAAATATCCTAAACCCCGAAATCTAAAACCTAAAAAAACCCTAAACCCTAAACCTAAGCCTAATCCTATTCCGAACAAGAACCCTAACCTTAACCCTATCTTTCACCCTAACCCTAAACCCTAAATCCTAAACCCTAAGTCCTAAGCCCAAAGCCCAAAATAACAAATCTAAATAATAGATACTATCACTCAAATCCTTAACCCCAAATTATAAAACCTAAAAAACAACCTAAACCTTAACCTTAAACCTAATATTAACCCTAACCCTACTATAAACACTAAGCCCCAAGTCATAAATACCAAAACCCAAACATCAAACACTAATTCATTGATATGAAACCTCAAATCCTAAATCTGAACCTAAAAAACTAAATAACCCAAAATCCTAATCCTAACCCTTACTCTTACCTTAAACCATACACAGAAACCCTAAGCCCAAAATAACAAAATCCAAACATTAAATACCAAACCATAGATGTTTAACCTCAAATGCTAAACCTTCAACCATAACACCTCAAAATAAACCTACACCCTAATCCTAATCCTAACCCTAAACCTAAACCTACGTTCAAAATATGAAAATTGAAACATTAAAAACTAAACCATAGATTTTAAACCTCAAATCCTAAACCACAAACACTAAAACCTAATAAAACCCTCAACCCTAACTTTAACCCTGACCCAAACACTAACCATAACCTTAACCCTAACCGTAATCCTAAACCACGAACTGAAAACCCCAATCCCAAAATGCCAAAACCCAAACATTAAACACTGAACCATATATTTTAATCAAAAAATCATAAACCCCAAAACCTTAATCCTAAAAACAACCCTAAACCCTATCCCTAACCCTAACCCTAACCCTAAACCTGCCCTTAATTATAACCCTAAACCCTAAGCTCAAAATACCAGGTTTAATGGGAAAAACTCATATCGGTACGACCTTGAAGTGTCTGTTAATGCATTGGCAAAATATATCATATCATAATGAGGCACAAAAAATTTTAATTCAAGTTTTACCTAATATTACTTGTTAGAATTTGTGGAAAAATAGATGTGCGGTGAAATATGGAGGCAAAACTTCCATTTTAACAGGAGTTCAACATTCTACTTTTAAAGAAATACTTCACAAGCTCATCACAACATTCTCTAAGGTTCAATGGCCTTACGATTGGAAAAACTTGATTAAGATGAGTGATCAATGTATGCAGTAGTATAAAGTATCAGTGGTACAATGGGAAAAACCTCCAGCTGACATGTACAAATTAGACACTAATGGAAGTGGAATGCAGAACCCAGGTAAGATCGGGGATGGTGGAATTCTGATGAATTATTTAGGTAATATGATATATACCTATGCTATATAACTATTTTTTGGTAATAACAATAATGTAGAGATTAAAAGAGTATTACTTGGACTAGACTTGTGTGAGAAACATGGTTAGACAAGCATTTTTGGGAAGTAGATTCGGAGCTATTGAGCAAATGGATTAATCAAACAACTATCATACCATGGCGAAACAGGAGAGATATTCAAGTTATGAGAGACATTATCAGTAATTTCGAAATGTTCTCATGTAGTCTTATATACATAGAGGACAATAGTACCTCTGATTTTTCTATCAAAATGGAGTCACACGAAGGATATAATTCAACATTTTCGCACACATCATCAACTAACTAGAGAAATCAAAGGAAGCTATCTCTTGTAGAAGATTGGAGTGAGTGCAAAGTTTTTGTAAGACCCCAAACATGAGTTAAGGCTTCTAGAGCCTAAAATGTTTTTCTTAAAGTTCTAATGTACTAAATATTCTTAAAATATAGTATATAGGCAGTAAGTATCTAAAATATTAGAGGTATTGGAAGTCGAACGTCAAGGGGCGAATAAGACGTTCGACGACTAAGTTACCTAGATGTCTTATATGTGGTTCTATGTGTTTATGGGTGTTGAATGATGCTCCAAGGTGCTAAAATGTCTGATTATATTGTTTATAGGCAGTGTGCAAAGTTTGAAGTTATTTGGAAGTCGAACATCAAGGGACGATCGATACGTTCAACGACTAGTCGCTTATGTGCCTCATGTGTCTATACATGCTGAAATTTGTATGAAACGAGTTTAAAAAGTATATAAATGGTTTATAATGATGTTAAATGATCGAATATGAAGTTTCTATAAGTTTTGAGGTCAAACGACCAAGAACGTCCAAGGTGTTAAAAAGATAGCCCCTAAGACGTTCATCGTATGTCATGATGGGGCTTGGACTGTTTGGACGTCTTATAGGTGTTTGTTTTGGATGAAATATGTGTTGAAGGGGTATAAATTGTTAAGTTTAATAAGCACGTTATAATCATCCGGGTACGACTTCTAAAGGGCCCCAAAAGAAGGACCCAAAGTAGTCTAAGACACTGACTGGGTAGTGTCCATTGACGGACCCAATGAAGGATCATTGGTCCAGCAATGGCTCTTCAAGCAAGTATCATCGAGGGATACATGACTTGGTCAGGTATTAAGCCAATCTTGGCTAAGGGTCAGGCAACAGAGGCCAGGCACGGCCAGTCATGGCCTCGGCCCCGTCATTGCCATCATCGAAGGTGGCATGCAACTGGCAGCCTGCGTGCTGTTATTTAAAGGGGTGAATGGGAAATTCACCCCATGGCCTAAACTGATTATTATGGGTTTATTTAAGAAATTTTGGGTGTATGTAAGTGATAAAAAACGTGATCAACCCATTCTAAAATCAACCCACATGTATTAAGCCTTTCCCTCCAAAAATACTCTCTCTCTAGAAACCACCATTGTTGGTGAAGCTCAAAAACAAATTCAATATATGTTTTCTATGGATGAATCATAAAGCTTTTGAGGTTTTAAACTAGACAAAGGTATGGTGATCTTCATCTCTAGTTATCTTTTCATCTAGAGAGCAATTCTAAAAGATTTCCAAGAAGAAAAAAAATATGATCAAAGTCCTTCTTCTTCAATTTTCTTTCTTAAACTGATTTCAATGGATTAATATGAATGTATTGATTATTTTATACTGATTTGGAAGTGGTTTTCAATCCAATTGCATGAAGAACCCATACTTCTTCACCAAAACAATTTAGCCTTGCACGGGCTTTGTGATCTTTAATTGCTATCGATTAAATTATTATACTGTTATGTTTAAGTGATTGTATATGCTGTTATTTACATAAATCTATGTTTAAATGATGCTGAAGGATCCATGAGGATCAATGTAACAAGAGTTGAACGTGAATAACCTATGTTTCTACATGTTGCCTTGTAATCAATTGTGAGATCGGTTGTGTACAGTTTTGATCACGTACAAACTTTTTCTAGCTACTTTTTAAGGGTTATATAATTGATGTATTTTGTAGGTATAAATCCTTAATGATCAGAAAGGCTTGCATGAATTGATTTAGATTCCCTTAGGTTATGAAGTCAAAAAGCTAAGTCTGTGATGAATCACGAATTATGATTACATGAATCATGATTTCCTCTTGATTTCTTATATAATTAGATACTTCCTAATGGGTGTATTGTTTATAAAATATGAAGGATGATCAAAGCCATAGAGAGTTCATAGTATTGGTAAAGTCATCTATACTCTAGCAAATCGATAAGCCTAAATGTCTATGTTGTAACCTTAATCTTGAGGGTATGTAATTATGATTTCAATATGGTCAAATGAAGGTTTATTTAATGCCTTATACTTAAAATATGTACGAAATATGATCTAAAATCAATGCAAGGGAAATTAGCTAATGATCTATGTTATTCTACTTTCCTAGTATGTTGATGTGTTGTATTATGTTATAGCTTAATCTTGTAGCGACTTGTACATGGTTTCTTATATGTTTAAAGTAAATTTTGATACTTCCATATATGTTTTTTATTGATGAATAAGGTGTATTGTTCAATGATGATCACAGGGTGAGAAATTTGTAAGAATGCTTATTCCCTCTATTCCTCTACTTCTCTATTTCTTTATAGTAATGTTGATGAAGCCTTGTATGACATTGTGTGGTATGGTAACCTTATGTTGGTGGTGTTTATCTTATTGTAATTATATATGTGTTGACCATGGCCTGGAAGACAAATTGATGAATATATGATTTAGAGATTTATCTGATCATCTTATGAGTACTTGTGCCTATGTTCCTATTCTAGTTGTGATCTAGGTTGTGTGGCTATTGTATGAGCATGTGCATATTAATATTAGGGTATTGCATAGGTGCTTCTATTTATGTGTTAAAATGGTTAATAGACTCTACCCAGAACCCCTTATATGAAAGTGTAAATAGCTAATGTTAAGAGTCTTGATTATAATGTATATATTGTTTTGTCTCCTATGCTATTATGTGTTGTATCATATGTGCTTGGAAGTTTAATGTGGTATAATGGGGTGTCTGCCTCATGAAGTTATTGATAGCCATTATGTGATCATGTTGGTCAATGTACACACACTCTCACTTACATGCATGTTACAAGTAGTATAGGTCATTGTGTCTAAATGAAAGGTAGTTCTCATATTCACTAGTGTCCACTAATATGCGTGTAATGCATATGTATGTGAAGTATGTAATATATTCCTTACTAGGATGACTTGATAGGTGTAATAGTATGGGAAAAAGGAAAGGGACCTTGTCTATACATTGCACATGTGTATCTTCATAGGATAGTTTCTATGTTTTGTTTCTAAGTACATGAAGGACGAATATATGAAAATTTTATGAATATGATGTATATGATATGATGAGGTATGAATGTGCATAGTGTCTTTGTAGGTATATGAAGGGATGCTCATATAGTTATGCCTATAGACTCATGGTTTGATATATGAACATGTGTGACATTATGTGTTATGTGATTGGTTTTCTCACATCTACGTTTACACTCACACACGTGAATGATGATCTAGTTAATGGAGGAACATTAAGAGGTGTTTCATAGAATACTCAAAAACTAGATAGGTGCTTGAATATTCTATAAGCATATGAATAATGAATATCCTAAGCCTATGTTTTTATAAATAAATGTAATGAAGGCTTTTCAATAAAGAAAACTTAGCTTAGCAGCGAGTGAACTTGTAGAGGAGGGGATGATACTTTCCAGATAGGGAAGGTAGGGTTCACTACATTCCTCATGTGAGGGAGTGTCACTTTCCCAAGTAAGGGAGGTGTGGTTCACTACGGTACTCACGGGATGGATAGCCTCATGACCCAACAAAGGTTGTAGAGTTTATATTTCCATGATTGCCCCAAGTTCCATAAACTATGTTTCCACCATAGGATACTAGCTAGTGGATCCAACTAGAAAGCTATGTTTTTGATGGGTTCTACTTTGACATGTAGACCACCCTTTATCATTGTGGGGTTTTATGCCACCGGATTCCATGTTTAGCATCACATGGTATATGTCGAATAAGGCTATAGTTTTCCCTAAAGTAAAATGGACAATGGAAGTTAAATGACTAGGACCCTGAATGGAATGACTTAAGGGAGGCTACTTAAGAGAGGTGGAAGTAATTAATCCATCCAGACATTGCACAATTAGGTCCTTTGGATGTTCTAGGAAGGTGTTCTTATGCATGTCACTATGTATGTGTTCCTTATCCATGACATTGTATTATTTCTCTTCTTGTTATTAAGATGTGCATGATATGAGTCTTTATGCATGATGTTGATCTTATTGACTATATGATCAAGGTTTTGACTTAACTATATCTATGTGGTATTATACTTCTATGATGGTATGTGTTGTCTTGTGTAGATGATATGTATGATTTTCCTTATGGTCCTAAGGTGATAAACTGCACCAAGTACCCCTAAAGGATTACATGGGAGACTAATGAATTAGATGGAATAATTCACTGTAAAGAGGAATGAGCTCATTGTAAAGTGACCTCAAATTGGACTAAAATTCTATATTTGCTTCTCTATGATGTTTGGCCTTTGATTGTGTTTCTATGAAGTATGAAAAGGATATATATGGTATTTATAAAGGTTTTATGATGATTTAATAAAAATGGCATGAAGTATGATTTCAAAGAAAATATCCCTTTTTAAATGCATGTTTTGGCATGGTTGCCACACATAGTACATTCTTGTGCTAATCCCATTCTTCTCTACTTTTGACACAAGTGTAGGTTATGGATGCTTAAAGGATGTCTTGAAAGATTAGGAGCTTGATAGGTGATTCCCAAGCTCAAGGAAAGGAATCCTTGAGTCCAAGGATGTCCTAATGTGTACTTATTTTAAATTCTATTAAACATTATATAGTTTTGTATAATTTCTTAAGGGTCGTATCCCTAATTTATTCTAATGTTGTTGAGTCTAAGATTGCAAAGAAACTTAGAGACTATATATGTATTATGACTTACATTTTATATGTATATGAAGTAAAGTTTCTAGCATATGAGGTGCTATGAAAAGTTGTAAATTTTCCGCTAAATTTACTATGTCGATGCGATGAATGATAACGATGGGTTTGTATAAGACCTTCAAGAGGT
Source organism: Solanum pennellii (assembly GCF_001406875.1). NCBI lineage: Eukaryota > Viridiplantae > Streptophyta > Magnoliopsida > Solanales > Solanaceae > Solanum > Solanum pennellii. The sequence continues at coordinate 6,480,843 of NC_028647.1, forward strand.
CAAGTACGCCGTGTTAGTTCTAGGGGTTCCCAGGTCGTGACAAACGTGGTATCAGAGCACGAGATTTTTTAACAGTGGTTTAGGGTCCAAGAAGTCTCATATTGCCACATCTAGTAGAGTCTTGTATCATTGTTGGTGATTCGCGACACATCAAATGGTACGAGAGGCTATAGGACGCTAGAGTTTCCATTATTCATCATTCTTATGTCGTGCCATAGAGGTTAACTCTATAAGATCTCTCTCTTATGTTTTCTTGTACGGTGATATTTTAAATGTGATTGCTTGGATGAGATTTCTCTATGCTTGGGACAAAAGGTGAGTTTAAAATGCTTATCTTTGTTTTATGGTTTGAATGAGTATGTGTGAAGGTGACGTGAAGGGTTAACTAGACTTAGGTAGGGGTATGGGGTTCTATCTACGTCTTGCACTAGTTTGCCTTGATGGAGACCTTAGGAGATTATTATTATGTATGAGTATGATGACAAATGTAAATGTCCTTATGTGATGATCTCTATGCTTATAAACATGTAAATATCCTAGTATGCTAAAAATATGGAGTTATGCATGCATGAAGGTTATAGATGAGTGGATTATTGTGATAATTGTAGTTCTTGTTGGGCTACTTGATTTAGTAGAGTTATGGGGCTTTGCTTGATCATTGAACATGTTAACTCTATGGGGATTATGATTGGTTATCTTACCTTACTATGTATGAATTATCTCTATTTGATGATGTGATGCCAATTATGGCAATATATGAAATCTTTGTTAAATAGCAAGATATGTCGAATAATGTATGTCATGATATAGGTAAAGCATGCTAGAAGTTATGGTGGTTAAAGTGAATTCTCTTAGATTGTCGTATTTCCTATATCGTTTTGTATGATGGTAGCCTTATGCTACGAATTGAACTTGAAATGCTTACCAATGGAAGTATGCTACCCAATGAATATGTTTTAAAAAGTGTGCATTGTTTTCCTTTGTATATAAGTGGTAGTTGATGATTTGCTAGTATAAATTGGAGTCCTTTGTAAAGAGTTGATCCTAGTTGTGATGATAGTATGCATGCTTATGAAGGATGAGCCCTTAATGCTTTTCTTATATTGCCATCCTTGTCCCCTTAATTGTCTAAATGTTGCATTTCTTTCGGGATATTTGGAAGATTGCTCACTATAAAGACTACGCAACTTACTGCAACATGTTTGGAGAACCAACTAAATTGTCCTTTGATTGGATGTTGTTGAAATATGTGTAAAATTGATGAATATGAACATGATAATGAATGTGGAAAGGAAATTTCCTATTTAGATTGAAGAATGAGAATCATATGACACGATGAGTCGTAGAGTTATTTCTAAACTTCCTATTGTGTTATGAACCTCCTTGTTGTTTTCCTCAAATGATGTATGACCTTGGTGTCTATTATACTGTATAAAAACCTTATGTGGTTGAATGAGATGACCTAACTTGATAATTAGGGATAAATTGCCTAAGAGATGATGTTTAGAATGCCTTGCTAGATTTACTGTGAATCCCTCTGAAATAGAAATCACTTTAAGTGATGAAAATGAACATTGTTTAGTTAAGATCCTCTTGAGTTGGGGTTGAATCGATCTTAACTAGTCTTACCGTAAGTGGGGGGTGGTGATTGAGTAGTGAGGTTGTAGAAGTTATCTACATTGTCCTTCTATTCTTACTTGAAGTGGAAAATAATGAATTCTTAGTAAGCTCGTTCATGAATGTAGTATTGCATAAAGTGTGAATTCCATGACCTTTATATGATTTGTATGAATTGATTGATATCGTCTTGGAGACATGGTGAATTTTCCAAAGAGCATGAAAGGAATTTTTTATAAAGTCCATGTTTCTTATGTTGACCTGCATTTTAATGTGCTAATTGTGAAGTTGTCTTCATAAGGTAAGACAAGGAACTTGGTAATAGTCACTTGTAGGGTAAATTGTTTAGCCTTGTAATGGAACTTGAGTCTCTTGTACAATGAAATATGTTGACTCTCTTTAAAATTATGTGACTTGATGATTTGGAATACAAAATTGTACGCTCATTATTGAAATGTGAAAGCATGTTTAGCTAAGTGTCCATTTATGTGCCTATAATTTGTGTTATTTTGCAAAATCAGGCTTAGTATAAGGGTGAGTATTATGTTAAGAAATGAAATTCGTGGAATGGCTTCCTATTTTGTTGTGATGTACTTGGTGTTACTTCTCATTTAGACTTCACTAAGAAGAAAAATATATTCATGTCTTGGCTTGAAAGTTGAGATTTCTCATTTTTAAAGAAATTGACCTTGTACTTTGATAAGGTGTGAACTCAAGATACATGCAAGTGTGTTGACGATCAAGACATTCCTCCATGTACACCACTAAGCATGGTATGGTTGAGTAGGACCTTCATGTAGGTCTAACTAATGAAGATCTTTGTGATTCAACTAACTCAAGATTATGTGCATTGATGTATGAGTGCTTAAGTAACTTTCAGTATGGGTTATGATCTTCCTATGAGTAGATTTTCAAGATTTTCTTGTGATGAATTGAGATGTAATGATCATGTTATGATTAGGAGAAGGATGTTCTCCTATGAACATGAAAAAGACGTTTGTGTTTGATGCATTAAAGAGTGAGTGTGTAATGGTTTTTCTTGCTTGTCTGCATTGTGTGCTAAATGATTTGATGATATTTTAAATGATATAAACTGCTCTTATATGCATTGAAGTCCTTGTTGTGATTAACAAGCCCTATGTGTCATTCAAGGACGAATGTTCCCAAGTAGGGGATATTGTAAGATATCGAAAATGAGATAAGGTGTATATATGCTAACATGTTTTTCTTAAATTTCTAATGTCCTAAATATGCTTAAAATATAGTATATAGGCAGTACCTAAAATATTAGAGGTATTGGAAGTCGAACGTCAAGGGAAGACTAAGATGTTTGATGACTAAGTCACTTAGATGCCTAATATGTGGTTATATGTGTTTATGGGCGTTTCATTACGTTCTAATGTTCTAAAATATCTTATTATAATGTTTAGAGGCAGTGTGAAAAGTTTGAAGTGATTTGGAAGTCGAACGTCAAGGGACAACCAAGATGTTCGACAACTAGTCGCTTTTGTGCCTCATGTGTCTGTACATGCTTAAATTTGTATGAAATGAGTTTAAAAATTCATTAAATAGTTTATAATTAAGTTAAATGATACTATATGAAGTGTCAAGAAGTTTGGAGGTCAAATGACCAAGAACGTCCAAGGCATTAAAAAGATTTCACAAACAACACTTCTCAAATGATGTTCATGCTCTTCCTTGGTCTTAGAGTACATGAGAATGTCATCAATGAATACTATGACGAAAGACTCAAGGTACTCACGGAAGACTCTTTTCATGAGATCCATAAATACAGTAGGTGCATTCGTGAGACCAAATGACATAACTAGGAAATCATAATGACCATAACGGGTATGAAAGGTTTTCTTTGATATATCTCCATCTCTAATCCTAAGCTGATGGTATCCGGAACGAAGATCAATCTTCAAGAAGAAACTAGACCCTTGGAGCTGATCGAACAAGCATCTATTCTGTGAAATTGGATATTTATTCTTGATAGTGACTTTGTTGAGCTTCCGATAATCGATACACATTCTAAGTGTTCCATCTTTGTTTTTCACAAACAACAATGGAGCGCCCCAAGGGAATATGCTCGGGTGAATGAAACCCTTATCAGTGAGTTCTTTTAACTAGAACTTCAAGTCCATGAGTTCTAATGGAGCCAATCTGTAAGGAGGAATTGATATTTGTTTAGTATCGGGTTCTAAGTCGATACCAAAGTCAATCTTTCGAGGGGGAGAAACTCAAGGCAAATCATCACAAAATACACCTTGGAACTCATTCACTACAGTCACCGAGTGTATGGAAGGAATGTCATTATCTAAATCATTAACACTCACAAGATGACACAATAACCCCTTGGAAATCATTTTACTGGCCTTAAGGTTCAAAATCAAGGGATTAGAACGACTCGAGTTGTACCCCTCCCAGACTATCTCTTCTTCATTAGGGAAACGAAATCTCACAACCCTACTACGACAATCCATGAAAGCATAACAAATATGAAGCCAGTCCATACCAAGAATAACATCCAAATCATGCATGGGTAACTCAACCAAGTCTTCACACATAGCCTTATCACATAGAACTATTAGGCAATCCTTGTATACTCTATAAGTTCTTACATTTTCTCCTAAAGGTATACTAACCACTATATAATCATGCAGAACTTCAAGCAATATCTCAAAAGTGAGAGCAAGCCAAGGAGTTACAAAGGAAATCATAGACCCTGGATCAAGTAAAGCATAAAAAGAAGTCGAGAATACATAAAGCATACCTGTTACCAAATCAACGGACTTCTCTTACTCCTCCCTGTCCTTAAGGGTGTATAACCTGTTCCTCTTAGGAGGCTCGGTTGCTGCTGCATCCGGTGGATAAGGCCTACGCTGAGCATTACCTCCAGCAAGGCTTCTTTTCTGTGGGCAGTTCTTAACCATGTTCCCGCTCTTACCGCAACCGCAGCATGCATTAGTTCCCTGTCTGCACTCTAAACTGTGAGCACGACCACACTTACCACAATCCTTTCTGGGACGCTGCATTTCACCTTCATTGCCCTTCTTGGGCTCGAGTCTGCCTCCTGTAGGTGATGTACTCCTCTGAAAGATAGAGTTCCCTAAACATTGTTGCCCCTTTTTAAGTATGGGATGCTCACGAATGCCAAAGTTAATCCAGTTGGCCCCATTGCTAGGACCTGCCTGATCTTGAGGCTTAGGCCTCCTCGCATCACAAACACCCCTCTTCTTCCTGCTGTCCTCTACCTGCTGGACATGTACCATAAACCTGGAAAGGTCCATGTTATCGTGGAGCATCGTAGACATAACCCTCCTCCAAATCTATGTTGATTCCTGTGAGTAACCTGATCATCTCATCCCTATTGTTAGATACAAGGAAAGTATCATACATGGACAGTTTAACAAACTTCAATGAATACTCCCTGACTATCATGGATCCCTGCTTAAGGTTGATAAACTCCTCAACCTTGGCCTCCCTGATCTCTCTATGAAAGAATCTCTAAAGAAAGTCTGTCTTAAAAACTTCCTACTGAGCAAAACTCTTCCCAAAACTCGTCTATCTTGCCACATCTTGTACCAAGTCTGTGCAACATCCTTGAGTTGATAGGAAGCCAACTCTGATTTTTCAGTATCTGTTGCCCCTATTTCCACCAAAATCTTATGCACTTTAGACATTGTTAAAATTGAGGAATCATCCTCATAAAGTCTCTCAGCCTGTCAGCCATACTGCCGGTTTAACTGGTCAGTCATTGCCTGGGCCTGCATAGTGATGGCCTTTGCCATCTGGGCCATAGATGCCCTCACCTCAATATCAGTCAACCCAACAGGGTTAACCGGTACAACCACTCCTTCAACTGGAGACAAAGGTGGAACCTGATTGCCCCCAGAAACTGCTCCTCCTCTACTTTTACCAATTGTTCTCCTAGTATTCATTTTCTAAAAAACAACAAGGATTGATGTTAGTCACGCTCATAACACGAAGAAAATCAGACATTAGGAAAGGCAAAATAAGATCAGAAGAAGGAAATTTTCGTACGCATCATACAGTCTCTAATTCGGGATCGTGGTGCACTTCGCTACCATGATTTAGAAACTACTCAATGTGGTTGATGTGAACTTATTATCCTCGGAATTTAACCTAGAGCTCTGATACAAACTTTGTGACGACTGGAGTCTAGACCCAAGACGAGACCGGCGTCGTTGACCCCTTAAAGGTCGCAAACAAGCCTAGATACGTCATTCTTAATTCATCTATGTTAATTTTTGCTGAAAAATTTGAACTTTTGTTTTCTGATTTAATGCTAAACATTTTATACTTAACATCATAGGCGTTCACAAATCAACCATCTAATATAGAGATAATCAAATGAAAGAAATAGTTCATAATTGCATTAAACGTATTCTTGCAAAAACGACACCAATAGAAAGTCTGAAATAAATTGTGAAAGAAACACTAGTGGACATGCTTTACTAGATAAAGGCTACATCTAAGATAGATAATAACGATAGACATCATCGAACGCATGAGGGCCTACCAAGTCCTTATGAAAGCTCCACGTCCGGATAGCTGCAATGTCAACCTGTAAGCTCTAGCATCCACCTGTTCCTGCACCTAAAAATATAGAGTTGTATGTGATTAGTACACACTTTTACTAAGTATTGGTATATGCAAGCACACACCAAGGACATGCATGAGTAAGAATAGCTCTTTCCTAAAAACATGATTTATACAAAGTGAAGTCAGTAGACTTGAAAAATTTGGATTAGGAAAGTCAGTGGGCCTTCAAAATTTAGATTAGGAAAGTCAGCGGACTTGCCATATTGGATTAGTAAAATCATGCCATGAGAGTAACATGCATCATCATATGTATCATATTTCACACAACAAATAACGTCTTACACATAGAACATAACATATTGCATATAAAACATAACATATTGCGTATAACACATAACATCTTTCATATAATTCATTAATATGCCATGAGACTTTGGAATCATGGACTTAGCATCAAGGCTTCCAAAAAATTAGGGCTGAACATATGGGACCTTCACTGGGGAGCCATCTTTAGCAAACACAGAATTTTCTTCATTCATTTATTCATACTTCACTTCATATATTCATAAGCTAGTGTAGACACCAACTATACCTAAGATGTAGTTTAAGACATTCATCGGGTTCACTGTGCAATTATCAAGAATGGCCTAGTGTCATTACCTAAGTTTAGCTCACCTCTTGATTATCATATCCCAACACCTTTGGTATCATTCATTTCTTTATGTGCATCATTTGAGGCTGGACTCATTCATTCTTTGTGAACTTTAACTTTAACCGACATAGATCATGTGAGCATCATGAAATCCAGTGTCTCCCCCACACCGAAAAGAGGTGGAATCACCGACCAAAGTGACCTAAAACATGCTAGGGTACATGGGAATTGAACCCCGCCAGATCCCTATATTGGTAGTATAGGTTCGAAGACTAGGAGTATAAAGAAATCCATACCCGGCATGCCAAACAGTCTCATCTCATGAGAGTTATGTGAACCTTCGCCCTTCCCAAAAGAAGGCATCACCGCTCATAACTAGTCTATCGGTGATCAGTATAAAGTTCCATTACATACAACTAATAGGTCGTGGAAGCTGGCTTCTAGTCTAAAAACATCATAACTCAATAGATGATTTCTCATGTCATCATTAGTATTTAGTGTATTCATCTCAATACTTTCATTATAGTGTTCATAGAGACAGGTCTATTCATTAACTTTACACTCTCATAGTTGAGTATGTTTTGGTAACTTTTACTTAGGCTCAATTGAGATTTCTCTCATCTTTTTCATTAGCCTCATATCATGTTGTCACCAAAATCATTAGCATTAGAACATTTGCTCTTCATAATTACTCACCCCTTTGTTTTTTTATGTGAATGTTCATTTCATCATATGCCAATGCACTTGCAAATTTAGTGTGTTTTACACTATTACTTAACCCTTCTAGGGCTTAATCATTTCATTGTTCATGTCATAATTTCATTACATACATCTTAGGTTCACTTACTTCTAACGTATGCTAGACTTATGGGTCTATACATACAAGCCATGAGGCTTTGTTCATAGTTTGTTTAAGTGATTCATATCTTTCTAAGATTATGTGGTACAAGACTTATGCATCTTGTATGTATGCCAATATCTCTATTCCCATCTATGTAGGCAACATTATGTTGAACATTTATTCACGTATGACTTATGTATCAATACAAAAAATTTGGGCAAGGGAACCCTGTTTCAAATCCCTTGGACAACACTTACATTTTTCTTTTTTTTAAAAAATTTTCGGTCACACAACATTGGAACCGAGATCGATCCCCAACGTTGTCATTTCTTTTTTTCTTTATTTACTCTTTTTCTTTTATACGTTTGGGGATCGAGAGGTTGTGGGATCGATCCCCCACAGCCTCATTATATTATTTTCCTTGGATCTTGACTTTTTTGAGTTGACCGTGAGGTTATAGGATCGAACCCCCACAACCTCACTTCATTTTTCTTTTAATTCTCCTTGTCCTCCTAGAGGTCGTGGGTTCGATTCCCACGCCTCACACTTATTTTCTTTTCATTTTCCTTAAGATTGACCGAGAGGTTGTGGGTTCAAATCTCACTCCTCTCATTTCTTATTTTCATACATTATTTTCCAGCCAGGAGCACGGTTCGATTCCCCCTTACCACATTGTTTTTCACTGCTTTGTTTTCACCACTTTTAACGTGGTGAGGTCACGGGTTCGACCCCTAGTGACCTCACTTGTTTTTCTTCACTTTTCAAGACATTTTAAACAAATTAACTTGGCTGAAATTAATCAACAAGGTGCTGGAAATTTGAGTTACATTTTCAGCTTCTTTTCCATTCCATTACACGTTAGTTCTTCGGGGAATTTCATAGTGCATTTAGATAAACATGTGTACATTAAATACAAAGAACTAACATGCCATTTAAATTCCTAAACCATGACCAATAGACACATCAACACACCCAAACACACATAGTTACATTTTCGGTAAACATAAATATAACTCACATAATTATGAACATACATATAAACACATAAGCATCACGAAAACACGTTTTATGCCTAGTTTGCTACTAGAAAACATAACCAGCCTATGATTCAATGGGAGCTAGTAACAGGGACATGCAACGAGGAACAACCCTAGTTTTTGGACTAAATATACTGAACCTTGAGGGTTCTCTTCGGAAAGGGACCAAGAGAGAAGAGAACCCAAAAATTATTGACGTTCAATCCTCGACTTGCTGATGAAAGAAGTCCTCCAAACACCGTCCAACACCGAAAATTCAACACCAAAGTCGACGGACAACCTTCTCTTTGCCTATGTAATTGATTTCGTTTTTTGTTTTTATCTTTCGTGGTAAGTTCTTCAAGTGAAGAACTTGGTTTTTCTTTCTGTTCTTGAAGTTATTTTGGCAGAGAGAACGTGAAAGAGAAGAGATAGTAAACGTGTGTTGAGAGATAGACGTGAGAGGAGAGAGTTATCTTAGACTTAGGAGTCTAGTTTAGGACTTAGTCAAATAAGGTTTAGTTAAATATTAAAAATCTGATTTCCCTTTTATTTTAAATCAGACAATAAATAATAAGAGTATTAATTAATTACATTAATTTACCAACTTAAAAAAAATAATTTAAATCATCGCTTCCACCTATGTTCGAACCCGGGTGGAGAAAGACTTCACTCTAAGAGCCAATTTTCGGCCCTCTCTCCCAAAAATGCCCCTCCACCATATTAATTAAATAATTAATTATATACTTAGGGTAAATACGATACTACCCTTAGCCTGGAAAAAGACCATTTTACCCCTAGACCCTCCAAACCTAAGATTTTCCATTTTTAAGTCCGGTAAAAACTCATTCGAGTAATTCTTCATATTAAAGAGCCCTACATGGCTACAACAATCCTTTTCTAGCTCAAATAACTCCCCAAGTTAGTAGCTTGGCTCTAGAAAGGGTTCAGAGTTTTGCTAGTACACGCATCAATCTGTGTGAACCCGGTCTAATCGTAGGCATTCTAGACACATTAAGCATTACTTAGCATATAAATTTTTAGGGTTGTTACCGCTATCCACCCAATATTTAAGGAATTTGAATTTTTTTGTATGGATCCCCTCATTGTTAATGATCTCTAATAGCAATGTTCAATGGTCAGAACCATTAGAAGAAAGGTGGGTGATAGTAGTTTAAGGCATAGTCTCTAGCCAGTTATCATTTATCAACCCTCTGTCAATCCTTTTCAAGATTTTTTTATTGATTCCTCAATTATTAGACCAAGTGTATTTTGGCCACTAAAACTAATGTCCATCAGACCATAGGCTTCTATAAAAGCAATAAAATCTAGACTTTTTCTGATATTGTAAGGAATTCCTCCTAATTTTTCCCCTGTGGAAGTTATAACGTTATAATCCCCCATTGAGCACCAAGGTTTCTACCAAATATATTCTTGATGGGGCATTTTATCCCATAGAGGTCTTCATAGGTACTCTTTACATTTGTCATAGACAAAAGTCATGGTGAATTATTTTTGAAGCTCATTGTGGCTGAAATCTCAGGTAATTTGCTACTCATCCTGATCTTTAACCACACAGTCAACATCCCCATTCCAAAAAGCCATATTTTACCATTGCAGTTGGCTATTGCATTGTCAATGGCTTGTTGATTCTTGAAGTTCATTATATTACTACTATCTACAAAAGGCTCTAGAATAGCAATAATGGCTATGTGATACATTTTATTGAACATTTTGATTCTTTCCATGACTCTTTGAGTGTTGATTCCCTTCAATTTCCAAATGATTGTACTAATTATTGGGAAACTCTAGAAGAGACAAGCCTTGTGTTTGGTCTACTCGTAGTGACAATTTTAATGTCTTGATTTTGGAAATGGAATTTCTCATGTTTCAATCTTCTAGGAGATAAACCTTGAGTTTGAGTCACCTTTTAAATGTCCTCCTCCAAATCTTGATCATTTTGAGGATTAAATGCTCTTATCAAAGCAATTCTAGTCTCATTATCATCAGGTTCCTGCCCATATTGATCATTTCTATCAACTTCATCTTCTAAATTGATCACCTCATATTCATCAATTAGTAGGTCTTAATATTTTGGTCTGATCAAAATTGCTGATCTGACCCTGCTGATTGTCCTCAACCTCCACCTCTTTACGTGAATTCACACTCCTTTCCTGTTTGTTTTCCTGATCTATCTCTTGTTGTTTATTGAGTCTTCCCTTAGCAACATCTCTTTTCTGTTTGCTAGGCTTGTTTTTGCTAGTTGGAGTATTTTCTACACTACCTTTAGTAGTATTGTTGTCCAACTCCTTCTCCCTATTGTTCCTATTTTGGGATTTTCAGCGTCCCTACTTTGTATTCCCTTATGCATTTCCTTCTTGCTTGTAGGTCTGTTGTCATTTTGTTGTTCCTTTTCCTGTCTTTTTATGTTTTCTCCTTTTGTTGTTTTTTCTCTCTAATATGGTCTATACAGTCAAAGTTTTCCTAAGTGTATTCCTCCTCATGCTTATCATGAGGTAGGTTCCCCCCTTTGGTTACCCCTTCCTGCATGTTAGTAGTGTTCTCCTGACACCCCCCTTCCATAACTCCAACATCTACAACCAACCTACTATCAGAGATATTCAATTCACTAGTTATAGGGTTCTCAGCTATGATACCTGCATTGTTATTTATCCCTTCCTTTTGCTGCTACAGTCGGTGCTGATCTGCTCTGCTTCTAATTTGTTCCTCGTTTTGATTTACTTGCCTTATGGTACTTTCCTTATTTGTTTCCTTCTATGGGGATTCTGCATTTTTATTATTGTATTCCTTTAGCCTTTGCATGCCTTGCTTACTTGCAGTGTATTCTTTTATTTTCTTGTTTGTTGCTTCTACCACCCTTTGATCTTTGCTTCCTCTGTCCTCTTCTTGTGCATTATGATCTTCCTGTAATTCCAGATCAGTAAAAGATAATTGTTGAGAATTAGTAGTTATACCCACTTGTTTGATATCTTTTGTAGTTCGGTTTGTACCAGTAGCTTTCCACATAGTGGTTGAAGTTGCATGTTCCTCTTGTCTTGTGTTTTTCCTTTTTTGAGTTTGCCATGCCTCTTTTTGCTATTCTGTTTGCCTCTGCTGTTATTGTCCTTACCTTGTTGTTGTTGTTGTTCTCTATTGTCTTTGCCTTTGCTCAGTCTATCTTCCTGTTCTTTTGCTTTGTTGGAATTCTTGTTTTTGTTTTTCTTGTCACCTTCTTTTTCCTTTCTCTATATATACTACTCATCCGTTATTTTGGATTTACATTCATCAATATCATGTCCCTGATGTCCAGAGACTCACAGTATGGGAGAACATTCTCAAATTTTATTATTTGCTAGATTCCAATGGTGTCATCCTCAGAATCTAGTCCTACCCAAACATGTCTAGGTCTAGGCATAGTCAAGTCTATTTGCTTCTTAACTTTGCCCATTCAAGCCCTAAACCTTTTAATAGAGGCATTGTCTAGATAGAAAACCTTGCCAACTGAATCCAAAAAGGGAGTAAGAAAAGGTGTTTTGCAGCAATGCCATGGTAATCCAAGTAGCAAAATCAAGAAAGGCACAATGGGAGTTTCCTCCTCAGGTGTAAAAAATGGTGTTCTATTCTTGTATCCTCATTAATTTCCCTTTAATAGTCATCCTTTGCTGAGTCCAGACTGTGTTATAACCTAACTCCTTTTGTAAATCAACAATCACATGTTTTGTATTGTAGTGTGCTATGTTGACCCCCTCCCCAACCTCACTTAATTGAATTAGTTGTATAAAACATTTCCCGATAAGCTCAACCTTAGGCATGGTAGTACTAAATTCCCAATTGATATATACTTTAAATCCAAAGTCAATGTATGCATGTAATCATACATATCAAAAATTATAGCAGGCTGTCCCTGCTTGGTAGTTTGTTTGGGAGTGGTTCTCAGCACAACAGTTGGGGCTTGAGCAGAATGAATATGTGTCAATCTTTCTGCAAAAGAACATTCTTATTATTGTTGGAAGAGCTTGTATTGAGGTTAGGAACGTTTCCGTTAGCATTTTGAACATTAGTACTTCTTCTCTCAAAGTTGCTAGAAATCATAGGAAATTCTCTATGATAGAGATCTTGCCTATTGTTGTATTGCTGATATTCCTGGTGATTCTGTTCCTTGTTACTTGCCTCAATGTTCTCGTATTGCTCCCATTGTTTCTTATCACTCTCAACCATTTTCCCCTTACCTTGACTACTAGCTCTACCCTCCAAGATTACATTGGTAATGCATTCTCATAGTAATCACTTTAATGCTGATACTCATTTTTGATATATACCTCCCTCTGCTCTTGTACACTATTCCTACCAGTGACTTTCCCATGGAATTTTCATGATCATGGCCATTATTGACATTATTACTATAATTGAGATTAGAGTTGTAGTTAGTACAGTTACCTGCTTGATTTGCCTCCCTTGCTTGCTTCTTGAAGGTTTGGTGATGGCCATGTCCTTGAGCATCTGCATCTTTAGGATTGAATGAAAATGAGGAGTTTGTTGAACTCTCCACTTCAAAAGTATCTTGTTCATGAACTAAGGCCTTGTTGTGTGGAAGATTAGAGGTTAAGCTTGCTTCCACAGATTCCTCTCTTAGGGTTTCCTCATCAATGTTCTTCTCCTTGTTCACCTGTCCACAATTATCCTTCTTGTAACCTTCATGAGTTGTACAAGTAGAGAGGTACTAGTGTTGGTCCTTCCTTGCTCAGTATTATTCCTATAATTATTTTCTCCTATAACATTGTTCGTTCGACTACCATTTTGACCCCTACGTTCTTGTTACCTACGATTTTAGGTTCCATTTCAATTTAAATTGTTGTGAGATGAACATCTTCCCATTGTGAATCCACCCCAATAATTGTTTCATCTTGACTTTGCTAGGAAGATGATCGATTTTGCTTTTTACCTTCGCGACCATTATTCGCGAAATTCCCAGAATCCCCACCTTCGTTTCTTTCAATTGGATCATTAGTATTTCTTGAATATTTATTATGGTGTAGCTTAAACTGACTAGAATAATTTGCTTCAAGATTGTAGTCTTGATTACACATGATTGATTCTGAGGAAATATTTTTGTTGTTTCTTTCTTCTTCCCTTCGAGAAAGTTCACTGTTCATCACGCCTTGAGATTTTGACTTCCCGGAGTTGTTCAATGAAATAAAAGGGTATTCAACAAAGGGTAAGTTACTTTTCTCCAAGAGACCATTATGGGGATGGTCCAACGGTCTGAGATTTACCGCCGGCGGCTCAGGCGCCATGTTAGCCGTTCTGAACTAGCCGTTAGATGCGCTTGTTAATTGTAACATTAGAGAGTGTTTGTTATAGTGAGATAATTTAGAGAGAGAACTAATTTGGCATTTTTTTGGTTGGAATTTTGGGATCGGGGTTTCAAGTTAATGGTTTAGGGTTAAGGTTAGAGTTAGGATTTAAGTTATGGTTAGGTTTATGGTTTAGGATTTTGAATATTTTAGGGTTTTTGGTTTAGGATTTGAGGTTTAAAATCTATTCTTCAGTGTTTAATGTTTGGGTTTGTGAATTTCTTACGTTGCTTTCTTTTGGACTTAGGGTTTAGGGTTAGAGTTAGGATTAGAGTTAGGTTGTAGATTTTTTTTATGTTTTATTGTTAAGGATTTAGCATTTGTGGTTTAAACTATATGCTTTAGTATTTAATGTTTGTGTTTTGGTATTTTGAGCTTATTGTTTTGGGTTTATACTTTAGGGTTAGGGTTAAGATTTTTGGTTTGTAATTTTTTTGGGTTTAGGATTTAGGATTTGTGATTTAATATCAATGGTTTAATATTTATATTTTGGGTTTTAATATTTTGTGCTTGGGGTTTAGTTTTATGATAGAGTTAGGGTTAGGGTTAATGCCAAGGTTAGGATTTGTCTTTAGGTTGTTTTTTTGGTTTTAGGGTTTCGGGTTAACGATTTGAGTTGTAATATCTATGGTTTAGTGTTTAATGTTAGAGTTTTGGTATATTGGGCTTTGGATATAGGGTTTAGGGGTTAGGGTTAGGGTTAAGAATAAGGTTAGGCTTAGGGTTTAGAGTTTTATTGGGTTTTAGGTTTTGGGGTTGAAGATTTTTGGTTTAAAATATAAGGTGTAGTTAATGTTTGGGTTTTGGTATTTTAAGCTTAGGGTTTTGGGTTAATGGTTTAGTGTTAGGGTTGTAGTTAAGGCTAGGGTTAGGGTTTGGGTTCGGGTTTAGGATTTTATTAGGTTTTATGGTTTGTGGTTAGGATTTATGTTTAATATCTATGGTTTATTGTATAATGTTTTGGTTTTCGTATTTTAGACAGGGTATAGGGTTAGGATTAGAATTAGGGTTAGGGTGTAGGTTTTTTAGGTTTTATTGTTCAACTTTTAGCATTTGAGGTTAAAAATCAATGGTTTAGTATTTATTGTTTGAATTCTTGTATTTTGGGCTTAGGGTTTCCGATTGATGGTTTAGGGTTAGAGTTAGGGTTAGGTTGTTTTTTTATGTTTTTAAGTTTAGAAATTTTGATTTGAGGTTTAATATAAACGGTTTAGTTTTAATGTTTGAGTTTCCGTATTTTTGTCTTGGGGTTTAGGGTTTATAGTAGGGTTAGGATTAGGGTTTATATTAGGTTTAAGATTAGGGTTAAATTAGGGTTTAGGTAGTTTTTTAGGTTTTAGGGTTTGGGTTGAAGGATTGGAGTTGAAATATCTATTGGTTAGCGTTTAATGTTAGGGTTTTGATTTTTTTGGGCTTTGGGTTTAGGATTTAGGGTTAAGGTTAGGGTTAGGGTTAGGGTTAAATTGAGGGTTTAGGTTTTTTTTTACGTTTTAGGCTTTGTGCATTTGGATTTGTTGTTTAAAATATGTAGTTTAGTGTTAAATATTTTTGTTTTCGTATTTTGGACTTGGGTTTTAGGGTTTAGGATTAGGTTTAGGGTTAGATTAGGGTTAGGGTGTAGGTTTTTCTATATTTTATGGTTCAGGGTTTCACATTTGAGGTTTAAAATCTATGGTTTAGAATTTAATGATTGGGTTTTTGTATTATGGTCTTAAGATTTCGATTTATGGTTTAGGTTTAGGGTTATGTTTTTTGGTTTTTTAGGTTTATTTATTTATTGTTTGGAATTCGAGATTTATTATCAATAGTTTAGTGCTTATTGTTTTTTGTTTTGGTATTTTAGGCTTGGGGTTTTAGTTTATGGTAGAGTTAGGGTTAGGGTTAATGTTAGGGTTAGATTTAGGGCTTATATTGTTTTTTAGGTTTATGGTTTGGGGTTAAGGATTTGAGTTGTAATATTTATGTTTTTGTATATAGTATTAGGGTTTTGGTATTTTGGTCTTCTGGTTAAGCGTTAAGGGTTTAGGGTTAGGGTTAGGGTTAAGGATAGAGTTGGGGTTTTGGGCAGGTTTAGGGATAGGGTTAGAGTTTAGGGTACTTTCAGGTTTTAGGTTTTGGGGTTTAGGATTTTTTGTGTAAAATATATGTTTTAGTGTTTAATTTTTGGGTTTTGATTTTTTGGGCTTGGGGTTTCGGGTTATTGGTTTAGGGTTAAGGTTAGAGTTAGGATTTAGGTTATGGTTAGGTTTTAGGATTTTTTAGGGTTTGTGGTTTAGGATTTGAGGTCTAAAATTAATGCTTTATTGGTTAATGTTTTGGTTTTTGTATTTTTGACTTAGGTTTCTTTTGGACTTAGAGCTTAGTGTTTAGGGTTAGGATTAGGGTTAGGGTGTAGGTTTTTTTAGGTTTTATTGTTCAATTTTTAGCATTTGAGGTTAATAATCAATGGTTTAGTATTTAATGTTTGAATTCTTGTATTTTGGGCTTAGGGTTTCCGATTGATGGTTTAGGGTTAGATTAGGGTTAGGTTGTTTTTTTATGTTTTTAGGTTTAGAAATTTTGATTTGAGGTTTAATATAAGCGGTTTAGTTCTTAATGTTGGAGTTTTCATATTTTTTTCTTGGGGTTTAGGGTTTATGATAGGGTTAGGGTCAGGGTTAATTAGGGTTAGGATTAGTGTTTATGTTGTTTTTTAGGTTTTATGATTTAGGTTAAGGACTTGAGTTGTAATATAGGGTTTAATATTTAACGTTAGGGTTTTTGTATATTTGTTTAGGGTTTAGGGTTTAGGGGTTAAGGTTAGGGTTAAGGATACCATTAGGGTTAGGGATAAGGTTTAGAGTTTTTTTTTGGATTTCAAGTTTTGGGATATAGGATTTTATGTTTAAAATCTATGGGTTAGTGCTTAATATTTGTGTTTTGGTATTTTGAGCTTTTTTTATTTGAATTAAACTTTGGGGGATAAGGGGCTAAGCAACACCCCCAGGCCTTAACATTAATAATAAAGAAAGAACAAAGAGGGGGACATAAACCTAACCTCCGAACCAATGGTGGTTTAGAGTCATATTTCCAAAAGGTAAGTCAACTCTTCCCCTTACAAAAAAGATGAAACCAAAAATACTACAAACCTAGAAGAGAGGACTCCTTTCAATACATAGTATCGAGGAATCTTAAATAAGGGAGACTCTCCCTTTACATTTTCAAATTTAAATACAACCTATTCTAATCTATTCAAAGAAGCTATACATTTTTAAATACAACTAAGTTTAAAAGATAAACATTATTGTCTAAGGAGGTTCCTTGATCTTTTTGGTTTTCTTCCTTCTGAAACATGGCATTCCTTGCTCATCTTGTTGGTAGTGTGCCTTTGCTTCTGCTGGACTCATCTTACTGTCAAAATAGATATCATAAGTAGCTATTTTTTGGCTAAATTTTGATAAAGAGTCTGCCACAAAATTGGCTTCCTTGTAGATGCGTTGACATTTGAATTCTTGTACTTTGTTGATGAGGTGTTGAAGCTTTTCCACCTGTGATGCTATGTTCCATTGGGTGTTTGTCTTATTTGCCAGCCATTCCACTAGAAGTTTAGAATCTATCTCTAGTAGTATTTTTCTGTAGCCCATCTCTAGCCCCCAAGTTAGGCCAAAATTTGCAGCCCCTATTTCTGCTTAATTATTTGTACCAACTCAAAGTGGGACAACAAACGGCATTGTCATCTTGCCTTGTTGATCCTTGATGATACCCCCTGCTCTAATCTTGCCTTGGGTTTCAATTATACTTCCATCCGTATTGATTTTAATCCATTGGTCTGGAGATCTTTGATATGCTATCATACTTACTTTTGTTTCGTGAATACAGGCTTCCCCTTTTTGAAAGAAAACTTTCCATGTTGCAGGCCAACTGATTTGAGGAAAGGTTACAGTTATCCTGTAAGTATCCATGTAAATTGCTTCCTTGACTCTACTCATTATAGGGGTTCCTCCTCCATATCTGCTTGCACATCTACTCTTCCACAAGTTCCAGCATATTATGATAGGAGTGGCCTGTAAGATAATTTTTGTGCCCCATTTTTGTGCTTTCTGTCCCCTGTTAAGGATGTGCTCTATTGTATCCATACCTTGCCTGTTAGAACAAACAAAAGAGTTAGACAATTCTTTTCCAAAAATAGTAAGTTTTTCATTGGTGGGAAGTTTTCCTTTCAAAGCTCTCCTAACAAGGAATGAAGTTTTGAAAGGAATGCTCTTATGCCAAAGAAAAGAGTTTTTTGTTTTTTCCCCTAATTTCATTCCATGATGATGAACATGTGAATCTTCCGTTATTATTGAGTGTCCATATTGCCTGATCTGGCAGATGCATTTAAATGGGCAGCTCTACAGCAACAATGCTTGCTACTTTGATGCTAGGGGCTTGTTGAATGAGCTTGCTCCAATTCCACCTGCATTTACTCTAAAATTCTGCCTTTGTACTATTATTGAATCTGTTAGTGTTGGCGGAAAACTGAGCTAGGTGGCCAATACCTAGCCAATTATCCCACTAAAAGGAGCAGGATCCAGAGTTACTCTTTCATTATATGTGTTTCTCCATCTTGTCCCTTATTTGTAATATGTTTTTCCAAGCAATTGAGCCTCTTGAGCACCCTTTTTCGCAATTTGAATTTGATCTTTGGCAGTATCTTGTTTTTATGAATTCCCCCTACAAGGTGTGTTTGTTCCTAAAGATCCACCATTGTTTGTATTGGAAATCCATTGAAACATATTGAATGTTCCTCATACCAACGCCTCCTTCATGATATGGAAAATTTATATTTTTCCATGAGGCCCAATGATATCTTTTTAGGAATTTTAGAGGGTGATGTTGTTTCAAAGAGAATGTGAATGGGGAGCGATTGTATAAGACGTTTAATAAGGATTGCTCTGCCTCCATAACTCAGTTGCTTAGTATGCCATCCTGTGATCCTTCAAATAACTTTATTAACCAAGTCAGTGAAGTAAATAATTCTAGGTCTACCAACAAAGATTAGGCATGCTAAATAGGTTAGAGGTCCCTAGTTCTGTCTGAATCTTTTTATTCTTTTGATTCTATCTCATGTGGTGTCAAACGAATTAGGATGGACCATGAATTGGCATTTTTCTCCATTAACCATCTGACCAGAGATGTATTTATAATCTTTCAAGGTTTGCATGATGAGCTTCAGTGTTTTGGCCCTTCATAAAGTTAATAAAATGATATCATCAGCAAAACATAAGTTCTTCACTATTGGCCCCTTCTTTTCCATATAGAAACCATGAAATTCAGGATTGTTGTTGAGGTTATTGAGATTTCTTGACAATACCTCTTCACCTAAAATAAATAGGGCAGGTGATAAAGGGTCTCCTTGCTTGAGCCCTCTTGCAGAGTGAAAGAAACAATATCTCTTACCATTAATGATAATGGAATACCAGTTATTAGCCATAATCCTCCACACCATGTCTATGAACTTTTCATCAAATCCCGTCTTCCTTAATATTAGACAAATATAAGCACATGAAACTCATTCACAGGCTTTTGCCATATCAAATTTGATAATGACATTACTTCCTATGATAGGTTTCCTAATCTGATGTATAATCTCTTGTGCTAGAATAATATTCTCAGAAATATTCCTCCCTTTAACAAATCCTAATTGGTTGACAGAAATCAATCTTGGAAGTATAAAACATAGTTTGTTACTAACCAAATTGGAAATAACCTTACAGGTGAAGTTACTCAGACTTATAGGTCTATATTTTGACAGCTTGTTAGGGTTATTCACCTTAGGTAACAAAACAATGCAAGATTGGGAGAAGTATTTGGATATCATTTGACCACTGACGAAGGCACTAATGACTTCATGAAAGTCAAGCTTGATGATGTTCAAACACTTATGGAAAAAAGTGTCATTCATACCATCTGGACCAGCAGCAGATGTGGGACTCATTCAAAACACCACCTTTTTTAGTTCCTCCATAGTTGGCATATTAATAAGCTTTTCATTTTTATCCCGACTTACCATTATTCGAATATATTCTAACATATCTTCCTTTATGGTTTTATCCTCACCAGTGAAGGTTTTCTTGAAATGATCACATGTTGCATGTCCAATGGTATCATCTCCTTGCAGCCACTCTCGATCTTCACTAATGATTCTATGAATAAAGAGCCTTCTTCTTCTTCCTCTAATCAAGGAATGAAAAAATTTGGAGTTTGTATCACCATCGCTGAACCATTGAAGCTGTGTTTTTTGCTTCATGATTCAAGCCTCAAGCTTTAGGAACTTAATATACCGGGCATGGAGTTCATGGTGGATACTTCTGTTTCCTTCTGAAGGATTCATGATAATGTTTTCTTCTGCCTTTCTTACCTTTTCTTCATACTCCTTGACTTGTGAAAAAATATCTCCAAATTCTTTCTTCGACCATTTGCTCAAAGTGATGGCCAGCCTTTTGAGTTTGTGATGTAATTTCAACATTACATTACCTTACACCTCCTTTTCCCAACATGCTTCCACAGTCTTCATAAAGTTAGGATTATCTACCCAGCAATTTAAAAACATCAACTACTTGGTATATTCCATATCTTTTGCAGTCAGTCCCATGAGCAGAGGGTAGTTATCTTTATTTGTAGATGGTAGGTGAGTGATGGTTGTTTGATGCATGGATTCAACCCAATTATCATTAACTAAGGCCCTGTCCAACCTTTTGAAGATTCTTTCGGCAATGTCTCTCGGATTACACCAAGTAAATCTCTATCCACTGAAGCCTAGGTCTATAAGTCCACAAGCTTCAATTAAAGATATGAATTCACAGCTCTTCTCATTGTTATATGGCATACCTCCTATTTTTTCTTCCCTTGTTGTGATAACATTAAAATCACCAACAGTACACCATGGATTATCAATACCATTGTCCTGTTGAATCAATTTGTCCCATAGAGGTCTTCTAAGTTGATCCTTACATTTGACTTAAATGAAGGTGATTGTGCACTCATTTTGAACTTCATTATTCTTGAAATCACAAGTGATTTGCTGTTCATCCTCATCTCTGATAACACCTTCAATGTCCACATTCCAGAAAACCCAGTTTTTTCCGTTGCAACTGGCAACAACATTTTCCATAGCCAATTGAATTTTGAAGTTTTGGATATTCACACTATCTGAAAGAGGTTCAAGAATTGTTATCATAGAAAGGTGGTATATTTTCCTTAGATTCCTTAGTCTTTCCACAGCACGTTGAGTGTTAATTCCTCTCATATTCCATATAATTGTACTAATAATTGAGATGATCTTGAGGAAAACATCCAGGTGGTTGGTCTTCCTGCAGTGACAGTGGTGATGTCTTGCTTTTTTAAATGAAATTTATTATGTTTTAATCCCCTTGGTGATAATCCTTAAGTCTTAGTAGCTTTATGGATTTCAAGCTCAGTAGATTGATCATTCTGAGGACTAAAGGCTCTAATAATTGCCTCACTTGTCTCATCATCATCTTCTTGATGAACCATTGATTTATTTTCTCCATCCACCTCATCCTCAAAATTAAAAACCTCATATTCATCAATATCAGGAGCAGTGTTAAGTTAGCATTCTTGTTCTTTCTTATCTTGGGGTTCTTCTTCCTCCCCTCTTTCTTGTTCCTTATTACCCTCATTTTCCTGCTCTTTATTCATCCTTCTTTTGGCAGAATGCCTTGTCTTTTTACTTGGTTTATACTTACTTTTCGAGTATTTTCCTTTTATCTCTATTTTGATAGGTGTCCTTTTCCTTTGTCTTTGAGACTGAATTCTGATTTTCTGTGTGATCCTTATCCATATGTTGATTCTCCTTGCGGCAAGTATCCTTGTCTTGCTGTTATTTGTGAGCCTGTTGTTGAGGTGGCTTTTGTTTCACCTGGTGCTGATTGCTTTTAGTAGTGCTTGAGGCTTAAAGTCTCTATTGTGGACAATATGTACCCCCTCATGCAATGCATGAGGCTAATTCCCCCTTTTGGTCACCCCTTCTGCATGTTTTTTTGGCTCTACTGACATCCCCCATCTATCCCTCCATCAACTTCTCAAGATAAACCACCAATTACATAATCTTTACTAGAGGTATGTTATTGACTTCCTTTTGCCTTAGCATGCCTTGCTTATCTGTAGTGTTTTCATTTATTTTCTTCTTTGTTGCTTCTACCTCCCTTTGCTCTTTGCTGCCTCTGTCCTCTTCCTATATATTGTGATCTTCCTGCAATTACAGATTAGTAAAGGATAATTTCTTAGAGTTAGTAGTCATTCCTGCCTGATGGTTGTCTTTTAAAGTCTTTTTTGTAGAAGTAGGATTCCACATAGTCTTTGGAGTTGCATATTCCTGTTGCCTTGTATTTTTCCTTCTTTGAGTTTGCCATTCCTCCTCTTTTTGTTGTTCTGTTTGCGTCTGCCTGTTATTGTTTTTAATTTGATATAGTGGCTGTTCGCTAGTCTCCTTGATTTTGCTCTGTCTGTCTTCTTGGTGTTTTGCTTTGGTTGTGTCTTTGTTTTTGTTTTTCTTTTCTCTTTCTTTTTTCCTTTCTCTATCTATACTCCTCATCCCTTATTTTTTATTTACATTCTCCAATTTCGTGCCTCTGATGTCTACAATACTCAATGTATGGGGGAACATTCTCATATTCCACTGGTTGCAAAATTCCAATAGTGTCATCCTCATGATCTAGTCCTACCTAAACATGTCTAGGTCTAGACTTAGTCAAGTCTATTTGCATCTTAACATTGCCCATTCCACACCTTGACCTTTTAATAGAAGCAGTGTCTAGATATAAAACCTTTCCAACTAATTCCAACAAGGGAGTAAGGAAAGGTTTTTTGTAGCAATGGCATGGTAATCCAGGTAGTCAAAATCCAGAAAGGCACAACAGAAGTTTTCTCTTTTTAAGGTGAAAAAAAGATGTCCATGTTGAGTCCAGACTGTGTTATAATCTAACTCATTTTGTAAATCAATAAACACATGTTTTTCATTTTAGTGTGCTATGTTGACCCCCCCCCCCCCCCC
>NC_028647.1:6504362-6626299 GCF_001406875.1 Solanum pennellii
TTCCCCCCCCCCCCCCCACACTTGATTGACATTGTTGTATAAAACTCTTCCTTGTAAGCTACACCTTATGCATGGTAGTACTAAACTTCACAACTAATGTATACTTACAATCCACAGTCAATGTATGCATATAATCATACATATCAATGATTACAGCAGGCTGCCCCTACTTGGTAATTTGTATGGGAGTAGTTCTCAGCACAACAGTTACAGCTTGAGCAGCATGTATATGTCTCAGTCTTGCTACCAAAGTTTGGACCACGGTAGAAGGAGTAGGTTCCTGAACCTAATCATGTTTGGTAGCTTGGATGCTCTTATTTCTGTTGGAAGATTTGGTATTAAGGTTAGGAATATTTTGGTTAGCATTTTAAACATTAGGACCTCTTTTATCAAACTTACTAGAGATCTTAGGAAACTCTCTATGGTAGAGGTTTTGGCTACTGCTCTCCTGCTGATTTTCCTGCTGATTCAGTTCCTGATTCCTTTCCTCATTATTCTTGTTTTGCTCCCATTGTTTCTTGACACTCTTAACCTTTTGCCCCTTACCTTGACGACTGGTTCTACCCTCCAAGTTTCGTTTGGTATTGTCCTTCTCATAGTAATCATTTTCCTATTGGTACACATTTTGAGGTTTAAAATCTATTATTTAGAATATAATGATTTGGTTTTTTGTATTTTGGGCTTAGGGTTTCAGGTTTATGGTTTAGGATTTGGGTTAGCTTTTGGGTTTTATAGGTTTTTAGGTTTAGGTTTTAGGATTTGAGATTTAATATAAATGGTTTATTGTTTATAGCTTGGGTTTTAGCATTTTGGGAATAGGGTTTAAGGTTTATGGTAGGGTTAGGTTTAGGGTAATGTTAGGGGTAGGGGCAGTTTTTTTTATCTAGGTTTTAGGGTTTGGGGTTAAGGATTTGAGTTGTAATATCGATGTTTTAGTATATAATATTAGGGTTTTGGTATTTTGGACTTTTGGTTAAGAGTTTAGGGTTTAGGGTTACGGTTAAGGAAAGGGTTGGGGTTAGGGTTAGGAATAGGGATAGGGTTAGAGTTTAGGGTGTTTCTAGGTTTTATGTTTTGGGATTTTTGATTTTTGGTTTAAAATATATGGTTTGGTGTTGAATGTTTGGGTTTCGGTATTTTGGGCTTGGGGTTTCGGGTTAATGGTTTCTGGTAAAGGTTAGAGTTAGAATTTAGGTTATTGTTTGATTTAGGATTTAGGATTTATCGGTTTTATGATTTTTGGTTTAGGATTTGAAGTTTAAAATCTATGCTTTATTGTTCAATTTTTGGGTTTTGTATTTTTAACTTAGGTTTCTTTTGGACTTCAGTATAGTTTAGGGTTAAGAATAGGGTTAGGGTGTAGGTTTTTTATGTTTTATGGTTGAGAATTTAGCATTTGAGGTTTAAAATCTATTTTTTAGTATTTAATTTTTGGGTTTTGTATTTTGGGCTTATTGTTTTGGGTTTATGTTTTAAGGTTACGATTAACCTTTTGGGTTTTTTAGGTAATTGGGTTTAGGGTTTAGGATTTGAGATTTAATATCAATGGTTTGGTATTCAATGTTTGGGTTTTGATATTTTGGGCATAGGGTTTAGGGTTTATTATAGGGTTAGGGTTAGGGTTAATGTTACGATTGGGTTTATTTTTTTGGGGGGGTTTTATGCTTTGGGGTTTAGGATTTTTGATTTAAAAATCTATGGTGTAGTGTTTAATGTTTGGGTTTTGGTATTTTGGGGTTAGGGTTTCGGGTTAATGGTTTAGGGTTAGGGTTGGGGTCAAGGTTAAGGTTAGGGTTTGGGTTAAGGTTAAGGTTAGGGTTTATGGTCTTTTAGGTTTTAATGATTGTTGTTAGTATTTAATGTTCAAAATCTATGGTTTAGTTTTTAATGTTTGGGTTTTCGTATTTTGGACTAGGGTTTTAGGGTTAGGATTGGAACTAGGGTTAGGGTGTAGATTTTTTTAGGTTTTATGCTTCATGTTTTAGCATTTGAGGTTAAAAATATATGGTTTATTATTTAATGTTTGGATTTTAGTATTTTGGACTTCTAGTTTCTGATTGATTGTTTAGGGTTAGAGTTAGGGTTAGGATTAGGTTTTTTTAAAAGATTTTTGGGTTTAGAAATTTGGATTTGATGATTAATATCAACGGTTTAGTGTTTAATGTTTGGGTTTTCTTATTTTTTGCTTGGGGTTTAGGGTTTGTGGTAGGGTTAGGGTTACGGTTAGGGTTTAGGTTTTTTTTTTTTTATGGTTTTAGGTTTTGGGGTTAAGGATTTGAGTTGGAATATCTATTGTTTAGCGTTTAATGTTAGTGTTTTGTTTTTTTGTTCTTTGGGTTTAGGTTTTAGGGTTTAGGGTTTAGGGTTAAGGTTATGGATAGGCGTAGGGTTAGGGTTCATGTTAGGGATAGGGTTAGGGTTAGGGTAAGGGTAGGGTTTATTTTAGGTTTTAGGTTTTGGTATTTAGGATTTTTTGTTGATAGTCTACGATTTAGTGTTTAATGTTTGGGTTTTGATATTTTGGGCTTGGTGTCTCGGGTTAAATATTTTGGATTACGGTTAGGGTTAGGGTTTAGGTTGTTTTTTAGGTTTTAGGGTTTAGGGTTAAGGATTTGAGTTTTAATATATATGCTTTAGTGTTTAATGTTAGGGTTTTTCTTTTTTGGGCTTTGGGTTTAGGATTTAATATTTAGGTTTAGGGTTAAGGTTTAATATTCTAAAAAATGTACTTGTATATTGAAGAGTCTATTAGGTTTTAAGAATATGTATTGGGGTACATATACATCCCAATTTCCAATATTGAGTAATACTAGGCATGCATGACAATATTGGTTTAAGGGTTTTCGCCAATTTCTATGTATTATCAAGTAACTTAGAATACGCTTTGATGTTGAGCCAATTCCAATGTATTAAGATATACTTGATGTCCAAATACCCCAACAGAATATTGTTTAGGAATTGTACCTGCAATAAAGACCCTTAGCTAAAATGCCTGATTCCTTAACTCACATATTAGGTACGAGGCATCTAAGTATCAAGCCTAGGTACGATAGAACATGATCATTTAAAATGATCATGTAGATTAAGTAGTGCCCAAGTGCATAGTGAGGGTCCTTGGACAAGAAATGCGCAGCAAAAAATGTGCAAGAGACCAAGCGACCAAGCCCAAACCGAATTTGTTTAGGGCGCATAAAGGGCAGGCGTGCGTGCAGGTAAAGCCACATGGGGCATAGATTCCTAACCAGTCCTAGGATCTAACTAAATTACCTACCTAACTAACTAACTAACTAACCTAGGATTAACTAAAATACACTAACTATTGTACCCGAAATCCTAAAACCTAACCGGGTGATACTAGCCGGGTAACTAACTAAAGAAACATCCTATTACCTAACCTAGGATGGTCAAAAGGGGTTGGTTATGGTTCTAGTGACTTACAGGTACTTTAGTAATTACTTTAGGTCACCTAATTAATTAAATTACTAAATTAATCAATTTATTAAAAATCCAAGTCAAAGCCGAAACCCTTATAAAAATTTCAAATTTGTCTTAGTCAAATGCTCTTCTGTTATTAGTAAATTTAGGAGGGAAGTTTTGGTAATTTAAGTGGAGGGTATTTTGGGTAATTCATGGGAACACTATATATTCATATAAGGTCAGTTTTAGATCACTTTTACAAGTCCCAAATCATATCAAACGAAAATTCTCTCAATCTCTCAAGAACGCTCTCTTTTCCAATCTCCACTGAAGATAAGAAAAGCTTAATGAAGAAGACGAAGATTTCGAAGTTTCCAATAAGATTTTCGTGGATTCTTCATCTATAAAG
Source organism: Solanum pennellii (assembly GCF_001406875.1). Classification (NCBI taxonomy): domain Eukaryota; kingdom Viridiplantae; phylum Streptophyta; class Magnoliopsida; order Solanales; family Solanaceae; genus Solanum; species Solanum pennellii. The sequence goes on from NC_028647.1 coordinate 6,508,189, forward strand.
TATGGTTCTTCACTCTTGGTATTCCTTTCCCCAAGAGGTCCTTTAAAGGTAATTTTTTATGAACTTCAAATACTAGGATTTTTACTGTACAAAAAGGATTTTCTTCCTAACCCTAGATTTATGATTTTTAACGAAAAGTAAACATTTTCTATGGTTAATTTCGCATGAATTGCTGAGTATTTGATTGATAATATTTGAATGTCCAGTGATATATGATCTTTCTCTAAGTAATGGTTTTTAATGGGGTGTTTATAGTATTTGATAACGTGTAAACGTTAGGGTTGGAATTTAAGGTTTTAATGAACCCTTTAACGACACGTTTCCCTTCTACTACTCTACACATTGATCTTGTACATGATTTGATGAGTTGTTCTTGATTATGTTATTGAGTATTTCACTATGTATGATTATGAATATTTTAATATGAATAATGTTCTTGGAAGAAAGAGGTAAGTCTTATAAACTTGTGATTACTATACAATGTTTATGTTAGCCTATGAATCACGATGTTATGTCATGAAAGTACATATGATGTTTTTATGTGTATATGATTGGCTATGAACATGTTAAATGTGAGATCATGATAAGACTACGAAAATGCAAGCTATGATATTCACTTGTATGCCTTACACAAGATGACTATGTTATGTTAATCTCACATACGAAGGGTTGCGATGAAAGGAAATTCTAATCTAATCCTAAAAGAGCTCAGTATCATGTTCATACAGGGATTTAACCTCCTATTACCTATGATAAGTTTATGTTGAAAGAAAACTTAAAGGATATTTCAAAAAACAAGGACTTAAGCTAAACACCGATGGACTAGATATGAGAAGTGTCCCTTCCCTAGTTTAAGGTAGGTTCATAACGATTCTCATCAGATTGAGGCTGCCATGTAATGTTGAACTATGGGTCTCTAATACATCTCCTAGTTCTTGAACTATGTTGCCACCATAGGATGCTACCTAGTGGATCCACCAAGAAAGATATGTCATGTAGGTTCTACTTTGTCCGGTAGACTACCTCTTTTCGGTGCGGGGAAGATATCGGGTTCCATGTTTAACTCACATGGTCTATGTCGGTTAAGGCGAATGTTCCCTCATGTAAAATGAAAGACAAGTACATGAAAATTTACTAGGGTTACTTGAGGAATCTACTTAGTATAGGTAGGGGTATGGGTCTCTACCTAGATATTACACAAGTTAACTCTAAGGAAAGTCCCAGGAGATTGTTCTTATTTAATATGATGACATGAAATATATATGTTTATGACACATGATGTTACTCTTACATGATTGTTTGTCATTATGATCAATACATTATTAGGTTATATTGTTATATGAAGTGATGACTACTAATGTTACAAGTTAGATGAAGCAAAGCTTTACTTATGGTGTCCTATCTTATCTACTTGGTGGTGTGGGGTTATGGGGCTTCACATGACCATTGAACTTGTAGGTTGGGGATGAGATCATTGGTAAGTGTTTTGTATGTTATTGAATATGTTAACATAACTCTATGAAAATATGTATTTGATTATGACAATGTTGTAAGTTGATGGTATTTTTTATTTGTACACTTTATATGGTATGTGCATTGAATAGTTTCACACGACTTAGCATGTTTTCTAATGAAACGATAAATGATCCCTTTTCATGCATGTCCTTATGTGTTATGTGAATATACCCATACTTAATACATGTGGCGTACTAAACTCATTACTTTATATTACTACAACTGTAGGTTCCGGCAATTGAAGTTTAAGCAGGTCGATTTTAAGAAGCTTGGAACTCTTTCTCCAAGTCTTGTAGGTCCTTATGTTCGGGGATTCTATATTCCATTTTCCATCTTTATGAACACATTAGTAGAATTTAAGAGTATTAGATTTCAATTTATGTTCTTTTGATTCTTTTGTATTCAGGCATATATGGTATATTAACTATTATCGGCTAAGTCCAGTATTGCATTCTTTAGATGATTTAATATATCAGAGAAAGATTTCTAGTTTATTGTATGTCTTTATGTATGCTAACTATGAAGTCTAAGTATACTTCAATAGTATGTTAAAAGATTTATTTTTTCAACTAAATTTAACGGTATGATTGTGATGAAAGCTAAGAAGAGGCTTGTCTTCAACCTCTGAGAGGTTAACGATGCCGGTCGCATTTGCGGTGTACTCTCAGAGTGTGAAAGAAGGATAGAGTTATGGTTAGGGTTAGGGCTCCGGATAGGATTAGAGTTAGGGATTAGGGTTGTTTTTAGGTGTTTGTTTTTGGGGTGTAAGATTTTTGGATTAAAATCTATGTTTAGTGTTTAATGTTTGGGTTTTGGTATTTTTGGCTTGGGGTTTTGGTTAAATTATTTATGGTTAGGGTTTGGATTAAGGTTAGAGTTAGCGTTTTTGTTAGGGATTTGTTTTTTTTAGGTTAAGGGTTTGTTGTTTAAGATTTGAGGTTTAAAATCTATGGTTTAATGCTTAATGTTTGGGTTTTTGTTTTTGTGCTTGTGGCTTCGAGTTAATCGTTTAGGGTTAGGGTTAACGTTAAGGTTAGGGTTAGGGTTTAGGTTAAGGTTAGGTTTAGGATTTAAGTTTTAGGGTTTGTGGTTTAGGATTTGAGGTCTAAAATCTATGGTTTAGTGTTTAATGTTAGGGTTTTAGTATTTTTGACTTACTTTTTTTTGCACTTAGGGTTAAGAGTTTAGAGCTTAGGGTTAGGGTTTGGATTAGAGTTAGAGTGTAGTTTTTTTTTTTGGTTTTATGGTTCAACGTTTATCATTTGAGGTTTAAAATCTATTGTTAAGTATTTAGAGTTTGGGTTTTTGATTTTTTTTGCTTAGGGTTTTGGGTTTATGGGTTAGGGTTAGGGTTTTGGTATTTTTAGTTTTTTGGGTTTAGGGTTTAGGATTTGAGATTTAATATCAATTGTTTAGTGTTTAATGTTTGGATTTTTGTATTTTGGGCTTGGGGTTTAGGTTATTATTATAGGGTTTGGGTTAGGGTTAATGTTAGCGTAAGGATTAGGGTTTAGGTTGTTTTTTAGGTTTTAAGGTTGGGGGTTAAGGATTTGAGTTGTAATATCTATGGTTTAGTGTTTAATGTTAGGATTTTTGTATCTTGGGCTTTTTAAAAAAAAAATGAACGACTTTTGTGGGTGGTCAGAGGCTAAAAAACACCCTAGGCCTTATCATTGCATAATAAAAGAATGTAAAAAGAAGGTGGCTTTACCTTACCTACAAATTATGGTGGGTTAAGTTTTGACCTACTTACTAAAGTTAGTCAACTTACTCTTACAAAATGGTCAAATTGTAATGATATAAATATCTAGAATACAATAAGTGAGGGAGACTCTCCCCTTACATTTTGATAGAATTAAAAGTAGTACTATTCTAACTATCTACCAAATTAGTTGAATGGATTCAAAATTAAAGATGCAATAAACTTGTAAGAATGCTTAAGTACAATTAGACAATAATATGAGGCTTAAGGTGGATGTTTGATCCTTTTGAGTGGTTTCCTTCTAAAACTATCATGACCTGGGGAATCCCCTAGAAGTAACACGACATACTTGACCTCTCGGAGGTCTTATACAAGCCCATAGTTATCATTCATCGCATCGACATAGTAAATTTAGCGGAAAATTTAAAACTTTTAATAGCACCTCATATGCTAGAAACTTTACTTTATATACATATAAAATATAAGTCATAATACATATATAGACTCTAAGTATCTTTGCCATCTTAGACTCAACCATTAGGGATACGACCCTTAAGACATAATACAAAACTATACAATATTTAATAGTCTTTACAATAAGTACACATTAGGACATCCTTGGACTTAAGGATTCCTTTCCTTGAGCTTGGGAATCACCTATCAAGCTCTTCATCATTTAATATATCCTTTAAGCATTCATAACATACACTTTGTCTAAAAAGTAGTGAAGAATGAGATTAACACAAGAATGTACTATGTATGGCAACCATGCAAAAACATGCATTTACAAAAGGACATTTACTTTGAAATCACACGTCATGCCATTTTGAGTAAATCATCATAAAGCCTTTATCAATAGCATATATATATCATTTTAATACTTCATAGAATACAATCAAAGGCCAAACATCATAAAAAAGAACATATTGAATTTATGTCTAATTTGAGGTCACTTTACAGTGAGCTCATTCCTCTTTACAGTGAATTCTTCCTTTTAATTCATTAGTCAACTAAGTAATCCTTTAGGGATACTTGGTGCAATGTATTACCTTAGGACCACAAGGAATATCATACATATTATCTACACAAGACAACGTATACTATCATTGAAGTACAATACAACATAGACATAGTTAAGTCAAGACCTTCATCATATAGTCAATAAGATCAACACCATGCATAAAGACTCATATCATGCACATCTTCATAACAAGTAGACAAATAGTACAACATCATGCATAGGAACTCATACATAGTGTCATGCATTAGCACACCTACCTAGAACATCCTAAGGAGCTAATTGTGCAATATCTAGATGGGTTCATTACTTCCACCTATTTTAAGTAACCTCCCTTAAGGCATTCTATTTTGGATCCTAGTCATTTATATTTCTATTTCCATTTTATTCCTCGCGTTCCAGTTCAGAGGGTGCCACTCTTGAAGATGCACCTACCTGCCCTGCCTCGGCTGATGAGGCCTAGAGTTTGGAGGATGCTCCGTAACCCCCACATGAGGATCCTTCACTGGTTGTTAATCAGCCTAACCGGTGGTGCGTAGAGGGGTAGCACCTGATATACAGGGATGGCAAGTTGTTCAATGATAAGGGTGTCATGACCCAGACTGTTACATTTGAGAGGCGGGTTCTTACAGGGATTCTATAGTGAGGAGTTGGTGCGAGAGTTCTACGCCTCTTACGTAGAGACTCTCATATCTTCTTTGGATATGTCGTCTTATCCCTCAAACAGGAACCACTTACCTATATTTGAGTCCGTGGACGCCGGGTGGACATTTTCCCCACCTTTTGTCATTTCTTAATTGGTGCTGATACTGATGCCAACAGAGACCCCCTCACCCCTGAGTTTGACTTCTGGTGGAATTTGATTAAGCAGGGCTATTTCAAGCGCGATAAGGATGTGAGAGAGACCACAAAGAGGTGGATTGCCCAGAGGCCTTATCAAGAAAGCCAACATCATATTTGCTGCCAAGTTCATTTGGCTCTTGGTCCACCACTGCCTATCCCCCACAGCTAATGAAAACATACATACATAGGATAGAGCGGCATGGTTGCTGCTATGGTCGCGGGGTTTGAGGATGATTTTCAGAGGCTATTGTTGTAGTCATCCATGAGAGGGCTTTTAAGGCCTCGACCACTTACCCCTTTTCGTGTATGATTTTTGAGTTGTGCAGGGCAGCTGGAGTGATCATTTGGCACAATTCTGTTCTCCAGACTTTCTACTTGGATAGTGTACATCGGTCTCATCATGGATGAGGGCAATGAGGTGTCACCAAATAGGGGTCCCCAAGTATAGGTACATCCATTGGGTGAGAACCTCGGAAATACGGTAGAGCAAGCCAAACGGGATGATCATGTTTCTTCAAAGCCTATCGGCAATATCCCGGTTGAGTCTGCCCAGGTAACTAGTGGAGCACCGAGTTTCTCCCAATCTACACCATCAACAGCGCTGGTCCCGATTGCTAGGCTCTAGAAGCTAGAGGCCCAAATGGGCACATTGTTTTATCATATGAAGCCTTGGATGCAGAAGTGCATTGCCGAGGCTGAGGATCGGATTGAGAAGACGATTGCCCATAAGAAAGAGAAGAAGATTTTGGCGGTCCACTAGCGCCTCGATGCATTTGAGTTGAGAGTCCTCGAATAGTCAGCTCCCACTATTGATTTGATGATTCTCCGGCTTTCTTTGGTGATTCTAAGGGTTGATGTGGATGCCATTTAGGATGTGTGGGTTCCAAAGTTTGAGGCCACACATGCGAATCCTGCTTAGGATACGGTGCTTGCTGCAGTGTTCACTACCTATACTTCACCACTGCCCCTGCCACCTGAGCGTGCCAAGAGGCACCAAACTAGAGACAGTGAGGAGGCTAGGGCTTGGACAAAGGAGTGCAATGAGATGGAGGCCACAAGGAGAGATTCTTTGGTAGATGACGAGGCCCGACAGATGAGGGCTCGTGATTTAGCTGTTGGGGCATCTAGCTCCAGGATGGTGATGTTTAGAGGAGAACCACTGAGGGTGCTATCATTGTTGCAGACACTATTGATGGTGTCCTTACTATTGATGGAACGGATTCTCGGGAACCGGACCCGCCAACATTTTTATCGTCGGCGCTATGCACCTCATGTTTGTTTCACCTACCACCTTTTTTTATATTTACTATGCATTGGGAACAATTGCATGCTTTCTTGTTGGGGGTGTAGTAAATGGAAAGTGAGTGCTAGGTTGAAGTCTAAGTAGCCCAACTCACGATCCTCTCTTGGGATTTTCTTGCTTGTGCTCTTTTGCCCAAAGAGACTTTTTATTTTACTGTTGAACCGGCATGTTTAATATATTGTACAAAGTATGAATGTTAAATATGAAGCATGATGGCTAAATACAATGATATCCGGTTCTAAAGAGAATGCTTTCATGATTAGGCATAGTGAATGTTGAATGTGTTGGCTCTAAGTATGACGTAGACATACACCATTGCATGACCCTCAATCTAACACTCGAACTAGGTGTCTGATAATCTGGTTGGGTAATGAGGTGTTAAGACAGTGTGAGGAAAGTCTAATAGTCCACTTTTGGTACCTAACAAGGACTTGCATGGTTAGGAAAGTATCATAGGCCCTAGTTCAAATTAGTCGATCTTTACCCTAAATGAAAGAAAACCAAATGAAATTAATCCCTTTTTTATCCAAAAATTTTGAGCATACAATGGACCTTTCTTTTATACCCAACTCATTTTTTGTTTAGAAGTCTTTTTAACGAGTGCACGCGTTAAAACTTGCCCCATTTCTACTTGATGGACCAAGGAGGTAATTAAAATAAAAAGAATTATCAACATAGATTTAGTATACACTATCTAATAGGCTAGTTTCCATTGGGGCGAAGTAGTAACTTAGCCATACATTGAATATGATGCTTAATGTGAGGTTAAAGGTAAGGGTTAGTAATTCAAACACACGTAGTCGGACCAAGGTACGAGTGAAATTCTCTAGTTGCCGGACCAAGGAATTAGAGATACCTAATATATCACTTTGCATGCAAGACACTAGGAAAGAATTGTTATAACTAGGATTACCACATTATGAACCTATGGGGAACATTTGACACTAGTTTCTCTCATCACTTGATAAAAATCAAAGTTTTAATCTTGCTACTTGTTTACTTAGAAATAATTGAACATATTTGTTTCACAAAACCCCCCTTTTAATTAACTCTTTTCGGAAAGGACTTGACTAAATAGACGTAATCATAGACTTAAGTTACGTTTAAAGTATTTTCCTCCTGGGATCGACCCCAACCTAACAATTGAGTTCATTACTTGATACGAACAGTTATCCTTAATTAGGAAAGAATAATTTTAGTGTATCATATACCCTAACCCTAATCATAGAACAAACCCTAAACCCTAAACCCTAAAAAAACCCTAAGTCCAAAATACAAAAACCCAAACATTAAGCACTATATGATAGATTTTAAACCTCATATCCTAATCCACAAACCCTAAAACCTAAAAAAATGTAAACCCTAACCCTAACCCTTACTCTAACCCTAACCCAAAACCATTAACCCAGATCCCCAAGCCCAAACTACAAAAACCCAAAGAATAAACACTAAACAATAGATTTAACCAAAAGTCCTAAACACCAAAACCTACAACCTAAAAATAATAAACCTTAACCCTTATCCTATCCTTAACATAAACCCTAACCTTAACCCTATCCTTAATCATAATCCTAAACTCTAAACTCTAAATCGTAAGCCCAAAATACCAAAACCCTTAAATTAAAAAATAAACCATAGATATTACAAATCAAATCCATAACCTCAAAAATTAAAACATACAAAAACAACTTAAAACCCTAAACCTAACATTAACCCTAACCCTTACCCTACCATAAACCCGAATCCCCAAGCCAAAAATATGAAAACCAAAATATTAAACACTAAACCATTGATATTGAAACTCAAATCTCAACCTAAAAACCTAAAAAAACAAAACCCTAACTCTAACCCTAACCCTAACGCTAAACCCTAACGAAAAATACCAAAACCCAAACATCAAAATCCTAAACCATAGATTTTAAACCTCAAATGCTAAATCATAAATCATCAAACCTAAAAAAAAACCTACACCCTAACACTAATACGAACCCTAACCCAAATTCTAATCATTAACCTTAAAACCTAAACCCTAACTCGAAATAAAAACTCTAAGTCCAGAATATGAAAACCAAGAACACTAGACCATAGATTTTAAACCACAAAACCTAAAACCTAAAAAAAACCTAAATCCTAACCCTTACCAAAACCCCAACCTTAACCCAAACCCTAGCGATAACCCTAAACAATTAACCCTAAACACCAAGCCCAAAATACCAAAACCCATACAATAAATACTAAACCATAGATTTCAAACAAAAAATCCTAAACCCCAAAACAAAAAAACATAAAAAAAACCTAAATCCTATCCCTAACCCTATCCCTAACACGAACCATGACCCTAACCCAATCCTTAACCATAACCCTAAACTCTAAACCATAAAACCAAAGCCTAAAATACCAAAACCCTAACATTAAACACTAAACCAAAGATAATACAACTCAAATCCTTAACCCCAAAATCTAAAGCCTAAAAAATAACCTAAATCTTAACCCAAACCCTAATCCTAACATTGCCCCTTATTCAAACCCTACCATAAACCTTAAACCCCAAGCCCAATATACAAAAACCCAAACATTAATCACTAAACCATTGATATTAAGACTCAAATCCTAAACCCTAAAACTAATAACATAAGAAAACCCAAAACCCAAACCCTAACCCTAACCTTAATACTAACCATAACCCATACCTTAACCCTAGCACTAACCCTAACCCATAAAGCCAAAAACCTAACAAAACCCAAAACCCTAACCCTAACCCTAATCCTATCTTTAACCCTAAACCTTACCCAAACCTTAACCCTAGCCCCAACCCTAAATAATAAACCCGAAACTCTAAGCCCAAAATATCAAAAACATTAAATACTAAACCATAGATTTTAAACCTCAAATTCTTAACGTTGAACCATAAAACTTAAAACAAACCTACACCCTAACTCTTATCCTAACTCTAAAAAACAACCTAAACCGTAACCCTAACCCTACCATAAACCCTAAACCTCAAGAACAAAATACCAAAACTGAAACAGTAAACATTAAAACATTTATATTAAATGTCAAATCATCAATCCTAAACCCAAAAACCTAAAAAACCCAAAACCTTAACCCTAACACTTACCCGAAACCTAACCCTAAGTCAAAAATACCAAAACCCAAACATTACATACTAAACCACACATTTTATACCTCACAACCTAAAAAAACCTACACCCTAACCCTAATCCTAACCCTAACCTAGACTATAATCCTAAACGTTAAACTCTAAACCCTAAGTCCAAATAAAAACTCTAAGTCCAAAGTATGAAAACACAGACATTAAACACTAGACCATATTTTTTAAACCTCAAATACTAAACCATAAATCCTAAAACCAAAAAAAAACTAAACCCTAACCCTAACCGAAACCCTAACCCTAACCTTGAACCATTAACCCTAAACTTCAAGCCCAAAATACAAAAACATAAACATTAAATACTAAACCATAGATTTGAAAAAGAAATCGTAAACCCCAAAACAAAAAACCTAAAAAAACCCTAAACCCTAGCCCTAACCGTATCCGTAACACAATCCTAACCCTAACCCAATCTTTAACCTTACCCCTAAACTATAAACCCTAATACCAAAGGCCAGAATACAAAAACTCTAACCTAAAACATTAAACCATGGATATTACAAGTCAAACCATAACACCAATCTCTAAAACATAAAAAAAACTAAACGCTAACCCTAATCCTAACCCTAACATTACACATAACTCCAACTCTACAATAAACCCTAAACCCCAAGACATACCAAAACCCAAACATTAAATAATAATTCATTGATATTAAGCCTCAAATCCTAAACCCTAAACCTAAAAATCTAAGAAAACCAAAAACCCTAACCCTTATGCGAACCCTAACCTTAACCCTAAATCTAACCCAATCCTTAACCCTAAACCATAAACCCAAAACCCTAAGTCCAAAATACCAAAACCCAAACATTAAATACTAAATAATAGATTTTAAACCTCAAATGCAAACCCTGAACCATAAAACCTAAAAATAAACCTACACTTTAACTTTTATCCTAGCCTTAACCCTAAACCCTAAACCCTAAGTCAAAACTAAAAACCCTAAATACAAAATACATTACCCAAACATCAAACACTAAAAATAGATTTTAAACCTCTCATCCTAAACCACATACCTAAACCATTCACCCAAAATCCCATGCCCAAAGTACCATAACCGAAACATTAACCACCTACCTTAAATTTTAAACCAAAAATTTTAAACCCTAAAATCTATAACCTAAAAAAACCCCTAAACCATAACCCTAACACTATCCCTAACCCTAACCCTAACCCTAACCCTATCCTTAACCCTAACCCTAAACCTAAATCCCAAAATACCAAACCCTAACATTAAACAATAATCTATAGATATTACAACTCAAATCGTTAACCGAAAACCCTAAAACCAAAAAAACAACCTAAATCATAACCCTAACACTAACATTAATCCTAACCCTAACCCTACCGTAAACCCTAAACCCCAGGCCCAAAATACTAAAACCAAAACATTAAACACTAAACTATTGATATTAAATCTCAAATCCTAAATCCTAAACCTAAAAACCTTAAAAAAACCTAATCCTAACCCTAACCCTAACCCTAACCTTAACCCTAACTCTAAAACTAAACCATAAACCCAAAATATTATATCCAAAATACCACAACCCAAACATTAAATACTATAACTTAGAATTTATAACTCAAATGTTAAGCTCAGAACCATAAAACCAAAAAAAAAACTACACCGTAATCCTTAACCGAAACCTAAACCCTATGTAAAACATACAACACTAAGTCCAAAATATGAGAACCAAAATATGACACACTAAACCATAGATTTTAAATATCAAATCTATAGTCACAAACCCTAAAACCTAATAAAAACCTATGACCTAATCCTAACCCTAACCTAAACCATAAAACGAAAACCCTAATCCCAAAATACCAAAACCCAAAAATTAAATACGACAAAATAAATTTTAAAACATAAATGCTAAACCCTAAACCATAAAACTTAAAAAAAAACTATAGTGATGTGCCGTGGTTTCATGGTACTTTCAATACTTTTTCCTTATGTTTAGTGTGTGTCTTGGGACTTTTTGTAGTAATTTAAATGCTTTTAATCTATATTTTTCAAGAAAGTCGTCCAAAACAGAAATGCAGAATATTGTGCAGAAGAGGTGACCAATGAAGCCTTTAATGGCCCGTCGTCCCGTCGTCTCTCCGTAGGTGGTGATCGTTGACTGGAGGTCCAAGAATCTGGAAGAAACTCAAAAAATTCTGACCAAGTGTGGGGCTATGGATGGATTGATGGTCCGTTGACTGATCGATAGACCATCCTAGCAAAGCATCTATCAGATCAGAGATTAGTCCTACTACCCAATGATAAGGAAACAACTAAGTATGGAACGACGAAGATATCAATGGACCGTGTTGTTGGTCCGTCGATTGGATCAGAGAAGATTCTAAATTAAAGGCTGAAAAAGATGCTATGTATGGACCGACGGAGGTAGTCGACGGTCCGTTGTTTCATCGACAGACCGTTAGTGGAGTCATCGATTGAAGACACGTTTTTGGATAGACATTCCTTATTTTGAACTCCTTTTTATTTAGGACTATGTTATTATAAATAGAGTTAAAGACCTCGTTTTTGGGGTTAGACATTTTATTATTTTTCATACTCTTGTTATTGGAGACTTATCTTTGGATTTTGGGAATTTATTAAAACTTATTGAATCGATTCTCAAGTGAACTTTTTTATTTCAAGTGCAATTTCTGGATTTTCTTCAAACATATCAAAGTAACTACATGAATGATTGTTTAACAACTATGAATTGTGTATTCTTAGGCATGGGTAACTAAATCCACAACTAGGGTTGTGGGAACTATGGGTGAATAAAAAAGTAAAACTAGCTAAATAACAATTCTAGAATAGATTCCTGCATATATTGATAATTCTTTTATTTCACGCATTAGAATTTGACCTATTTCTACTTGCCGGACCAAGTAGATAATTATTAGGAAAAGAATTATAAACATAGATTTAGTATACACTATCTAATAGGCTAGTTTCAATTGGTGCAAAGTAGTAACTTAGCTATACATTGAATATGATGCTTTATGTGAGGTAAAAGGTAAGGGTTAGTATTTCTAACACACGTAGCCGAATCAAAGTACGGAGTGAAATTCTGTAGTTGCCGGACCATGAAATTAGAGATACCTAACTTATCACTGTTGATGCAAGACACTAGTAAAGAATTGTTATACCTAGGATTACCGCGTTATGAATCTATGGGGAACATTTACACGCTAGTTTCTCTAATCATTTGATGAAATTCTAAGTTATAATCTTGCTACTTGTTTACTTGGACATAATTGAACACGTTTGTTTTAGAAACCCCCCCCCCCTTTTTTTTATTTAACAGTTATAGGAAAGCATTTGACTAAATAAACGTATTCGTAGGCTGAAGTTAAGTCTAAACCATTTTCCTCGTGGGATCGACCCCAACCTAACAATTGGGTTCATTACTTTATACAACTTTTTATACTTTTTTAGGGAAGTAAAATTTGAGCGTATCAAATTTTGGCGCCGCTTCTGGGGAATAGTGGCTTTTAGATTAATTTTAATAGAATTTACTATAGTTTCGTCAACAATTTCCTCATTTTCCTTTTTCTCTTTGTGTTTGTCTTTTTTAGGTCTAGTACACGGAGTCGAGTAGAACCAATACTTCCATTTAATCCAGAACATAATCCTACACTCCGTAGAATGAACAAGCCACACAATCCTGATAGTATTGGTGATGGTATCGACCGTAAACTTCCACCGCCGGTTGATGCTCACAACCAAGTGATTGTGGAGAACTCTAGTGATGGTGCTTTGAGGAGGCAACCTCCCCCCCACGTCCTCAAGAATATATAGGGGAAATATTAACATCACAGATTTTGATGGGCCTCTTTTCCTACCTCCTCTACCATAGGGTCATACATTTGTGGTAACTAGTAGCTTGATGCAGATGCTCACCGCTAGAGGTTTGTTCTCGCGGCTACCATCTGAGGATCCAAATGCTCACACTGGAAAACTTAGGTCGGTGTGTAAGAGTTGTCTAGAGAGTACAGACTTTGCCGTGGATGTCATTAGAGTAAGGGTATTCCCACTCTCACTTATGGGAGAGGCCGCAATTTGGTTTACTAAGTTTCCTTATAATTTGATCTATACTTGGGAGCAGTTGAGGGATGTGTTCCTAGAAAGGTATTACCCAGTTTCAAAAAAGCTTAACCACAAAGATAGGGTGAACAACTTTGTGGCATTGCCTGGGGATTCAGTAAGTAGTTCTTGGGATAGGTTGACCTCAATTTTAAGAAGTGTCCCAAACCATCGGATGATGATGAATTGTTGGAAAAAAACTTCTCTAGGGGGCAAGATGAAAAAAATAATGTCGTACTTGATACTATTGCGGGTGGTTTTTATGGTGAGTGCACTTATGTAGAGATCGTGGAAATGTTGAAGAAACACATTTTTAGTATGCTACACACAACCCAGTCGCAGATGAGATTTGTGAAGAAATGACTCAAATGAGAACTGAGCTTGGGTTGGTATTTAAACATTTCACTAGGGGTGCAGAGAAAGTAAATTTGGTGAATTATATGACTAAGCTACCACCGCCAGTAGATGAATTTTGCTGTGAGGAAGACTCTTATGTAGTGAATAAGCAGACTGGGGTTTGTTAACCGAACGCCTAAGGCTCCAATCAAGAGAATTAGCGCCAATGTCAAGGAAATCAAGATCAGAACTATGGGAATTACTACCGAGAAAGTCCCTACGTTTGATATGGAAACTACAACCGCGACAAAAACTTCAACCGAGAAAACTATGGTAATAGAAACGATTAGAGTGGACCTTATGTTCCACCTCAAAATCGGGGAGTTGCTCCTAGGGATAGTAGATCTATTGTGGCGCGAGTTAAGGATATACAATGCAAAAGATAATGAGGAGGTTTTAAGCTAGTGATGATCAAGAAAAAGTGTTGAGAGGTGGTTTATCTAATATTGGGATAAAGGTGGATATACATACAATGTCAATAAAGCATATCGAGTTGCAAATGGCCCAATTGTCTTCTACTATGAACCTACGCCAACCGATTACTCTTCCTAGCAATACCGTCTGATTTTTATGGACATTGCATAGTAGTCACTACTCTAGGGGGTAAGCAAACCATTGATCCACCTATGCCGTCTGGCGTAGAAGATGAGATGACAAAAGATGATGAAGTAGTGGAAGTTAGTGTTGAGTTGGTAGACAAATCGGGGAAAGAAACTGAGATACCCCAAAAGGTGACTCCCGTTCCTAGACCACCACCTCCATTCTTGCAAATATTGGTGAAAAAGACCGAGGATGGTAAATACTTGCATATTATTACTATGTTGAGACAGTTTTCCATTAATGTCCCTTTGATGGAAGCTCTTGAACAAAAGCCCGGTTATTCCAAGTTTATGAAAGATATGTTTACTAAGAAGAGATCAGTTCGTTTTAAGATGATGATCGGGGAAAAGATTGTAGCTTAAGGCTCTACCATCTATAGAGGAGGCCCTAAAATTGTAGCTTAAGGCTCTACCAACTCATTTGAGGTATGATTTCTTAGGAAAAGATGACACGTTGTCGGTAATCATTGCATCGGATTTGAATGTGACGGAAGTGGTGTGTCTTGTAGAAGTGTTAAAAAGGTTCAAACGATCCATTGGTTGGACTATTGTATACATTATTGGGATTCCACCAGGTATTTGTTCACACAAAATCCAACTAATGCCCGATCATATGCCAAGTATTGAGCATCAACGATGGTTAAATTCACCTATGCAAGAGGTACTGAAGAAGGATATTATAAAGTGGTTGGATGCCGGAGTCATATATTTGATTTTCTATAGTAGTTGGATTTGCCTTGTTCACTGTGTGCCCAAAAAGGGGGGGAATGATTGTGGTCCCTAATGACAAGAATGAGGTTGTTCCAATGAGTCCAGTGACCGGATGGAGTGTTTGTATGGATTATCGGAAGTTGAATGCATGGACTAAGAAGAACCATTTTCCTATGCCCTTCATAGATCAGATGTTAGATAGGATTGCATGAAAAGTGTGGTATTGTTTTTTTATGGTTATTCGGGTTACAATCAAATCTCTATTGCACTGGAGAATCAAGAGAAAACCACCTTTACTTGTGCTTATGGAATTTTCATGTTCAAGCGCATGCCTTTTGGGTTGTGTAATTCACTGGATACTTTTCGGAGATGTATGATGTAGATATCCTTAGATATGGTGGAAGACACTATTGAGGTGTTTATGGATGATTTTTCAGTGGTTTTGGACTCCTTTGAGCTTTGTTTGGGTCACTTGGACGAGGTTCTAAAAAGGTGTGAAGTTGCAACCTAGTGCTAATTGGAAAAAATGTCACTTCATCGTGAAAGAGGGCATTGTATTGGGTCATCTCATCTCATAGAAGGGGATAGAGGTTGATCGAGCCAAAGTTGAGGTGATAGAGAGACTTGCTCCACTATCTCTGTAAAAGGTGCGAGGAGTTTTCTTGGACATGCGGGCTTCTACCATGGGTTTATTAAGTAATTTTAAAAAATTGCACACCCTCTGTGCAAGTTACTTGAGAAAGAATGTAAATTTTTTTTTTGATGAATCTTGTCTTAAGGCGTTTGGAGAGTTGAAGGAGAAGTTGGTGTCTGCGCCCATTATTATTTCCCCAGATTGGAGTAAGCCATTTCAGGTGATATGTGATGCTAATGGGGTTGCACTTGGTGTAGTTTTAGGTCAAATAAGGGATAAAATCCTTCACCCCATTTATTACACAAGTAAGGCCCTTAACGAAGCCAAAAGAAATATACTTTGACTGAAAAAGAACTCCTTGCGGTGGTATTTTCTTTCAAATAATTCTGCTCCTATTTGCTTGCCACTACAATCATAGTGCATACTGGTCATTCTGCTTTTAGATAATTGATGAAAAAGAAGCATACGAAACCAAGGTTAATTAGATGAGTATTACTATTACAAATGTTTTATTTTGAAGTGAAAGATAGAAAAGGGACGAAAAATCAAGTCGCCAATCACTTGTCAAAACTAGAGGATGAAGCGTAGCAATAGTTGGGTGAAAAGGATTATAGTGATGGTACTTTCCCTGATGAGCATGTTTGGGCAGCTTCTCATGACTTGATTCCATGGTTCACCGATTTGGTGAATTATTTGGCTAGTGATATAGTCCCATCGGACTTGACCTTTCATCAATGGGAAAAGGTCATTCATAATGAAAAAAAAGTTCTTTTGGGATGAGCCAAATTTATATAAGAGTTGTGCTGATGGTCTTATTCGCCATTGTGTGCCTGAAGTTTAGATGCTGAGTGTTTTTGAGGCATGCCACTCCTCGCCTGTAGGTGCGCATCATAGTGGTATTCGTACTGCCCATAAAAATTTTCAACGTGGCTACTATTATCCAACCATACACCAATATTCTCATGAGTTCATTGAGGCATGTAATAGGTGCCGAAGATATGGAGGTTTTCTAGAAGGCAAGAGCTCAGTTTGAATCCCATTCTTGTAAGTAATGCTTAATGTGTCTAGTATGCCTATGTTAGACCGGGTTCACACCGATTGATGCGCATAGAACCAGACCTCGGAACCTTTGCTACAGCTAAGCCAACTAACTTTGGGAATTATTTGAGCTTGTAAAGGTTGGGTCCAACCATGTAGGGCTCTCGAATATGATGATTTACTTGAAGGAGTCTATACCGGACTTTAAAAGAGGAAATCAGTTTGGAGGGTCTAGGGGTAAAATGGTCTTTTCCATGCTAAGGTTAATATAGTAATTACCCTAAATATATATGTTATTTAATTAATAAGGTGGAGGGGCAATTTGGGGAGAGAAGGTCGAAATTGAGCCCCTTAAGTGAAATCTTGCTCCACCCGGGTTCGAACCTGGGTGGGAGCAATGATTTATTGTGATTTTTTAATTGGTGAATCAATTTAATAAATTAATATTCAATGGCTGATTTAAAAAGGGAAATCAGATTTTATTATGAATTATTATTTAATTATTAAGTAGTGTGTTTTTATGACTAAGTCTCCTAGTTGACTAAGTCTAAACTATTTCACCTCTTCTCCCACGCTCATCTCTCTCACAGTTCATCACTCTTTCACGTTCTCTGTGCTAAAAGACACAAGAACTGATCAGAAACTAAACGTCCTTGACACTTGATGAACTTTCACCTTAAAAACTTATTCAAACATAACCAAAAACGTTAGGGAGGAGTTTTTCGATCGAGTTAGTGTTGAAGCTTTTGGACTTAGACGTGTTCTTGGGAGAAGTTTTTGGGCAGCAAGTCAAGAGTTCAACATCAAAAAGGTATGGGTTTTCTTCTCAATTTGTCCCTTTCCGAAGATACCCCTTAAGGTTCATATTATTCATTCGAAAACTAGGATTGTTTCTCCTTTTGCATGCCCCTGTCACTAGCTCCCAATGAATCGCAGGTTGGGTATGATTTCTGTTATATTTAGGTGTATGTTATGAATTTGATTATGTTTGCGTAAATGAAAATGTATGAAAGACAACCATGTATTTCAAAGTTTGTGCAAGTATGTTCATGTGCAAAATGTTATTGTGAATGAGGTATCGAGTTAAGGATTCAAGTTTGATATTGTTTTGGTTGTCATTTTACGTGCATAAACCTATGTAAATCGTGATGTTCATTAAAATGGAAGTGGGGCTGGTTAGAGTATCAATATTTTGTCTAATCGATTCCATGAAATACACCCAAAAAAATGTTACATGTTTTGTGAATTTTCCTGTGTTTTTAACAGGAACTATTGCTATAAATAACCTAAGAAAATGATTAAGTTTCCAAAAAAATATTATAAGTTTAGTTTAGGCTAAAGTGTAGAGGAGTAAACCTGGAAATTTAATGTATTTTAAAGGGATGAGGACACAAGGATTCGCACCTGTGACCTCACCCGTGTGATACCTTAAACTCGCAAGAAAAAATGGGTTCAAGGTGATTCGAAATGGGGTATAGTGGCTTAGAAAGGAGAATGCAAAAAAATTAAATAAATAAAATGGGAGGCGTAGGAATCGAACCCACGACCTCCAGGCAGCGAATGAAGTGAAAGAAAAATAAAACAAAGAAAGTGTGAGGTGTGCGAATCGACCCCACAACCTCAAGGCTGCGAAGGAGAAAGGGAAAATAAAAGAATATAATATGAGGATGTGGGGGTTCGATCCCACAAACTCACTGCCAACGCTTAGGTAAGTCAATATTTAAATGAAAATAAAATAAGGAAGTTGTGGGGGTTCGAACCCACAACCTCTAAATCCCTAGCGAAATAAAGAAAAATAAAGAGAGGTTGTGGGGGTTCGATCTCATAACCACCTGGTTGAGGCGAAATGAACAAGAAAAAAATAAATAGGAAAATAAAATTGGGTTGTGGGGATTCGAACCCACAACCCCTCGTCCAAGGGAAAGACTTTCTAAAGAAAAGGAACTAAAAAGAAATGTTAATGTTGGGGCTCGATCTAGAGTCTTAATGTCATAACAACAAAAAATAAAATCAAGGAAAAATGTAAGTGTTGTCCAAGGTATTCGAACTTGGGTTCCGTTGCCCATATTTCCGTATTGATACATAAGTCAAATGTGAATTAAATGTTCAAGAATAATGCCACCTACTTAGGTCAAAATCGAGATCTTGTCATACATAGAATATTCATAAGTCCTGTACTACATAATCTAAGGAAGATATGAGTCACTTAACGAACTATGAATGAAGCCTAATGGCTTGTATGTATAGACCTATAAGTCTAGCATACACTTAAAAATAAGTGAACCTAGATGTGTGTAATGAAATGATGTAACCCTAGAAGGGTTAACTATGAGTGCAAAACACACTAAATGGCCAAGTGCATTGACATACGATGAAATGATTATTATGTAATGAAATGATGAAAACCCAGAATGGTTACATAAGAGTGTGAACACACAAATGGCCAAGTGCACATTCATATGATGAAATGAACATTCACGTAAATAGGGTGATAATTATGAAGAGAAAATGTGCGAATGTTAATGAATGTGGTGACAACATGATAAGAGGCTAATGTAAAAGATAAGAGCAATCTCAAATAATCCTAAGTAAATTTTACCAAAACGTACTCACCTATGAAAGTATTGAGATTAACAAACTTAATACTAATGTTGAAATGAGAAATCATCTATTGAGCTATGATGTCCTGATACTAGAAGCCATCTTCCATGACGTATGAGTTTAATGTAATTGAAATATTGAGCACCGATAGACTAGCCATGAGTGGTGATGCGTTCTTTCGGGAAGGGCGCAGGTTCATCTAACTCTCATGAGCTGAGATTGTCCGACATGTCGAGTATGGATCTCCTTATATCTGCTAGTCTTCAAGCTTATACTGCCATTATAGGGATCTGGTGAGGTTAAATTCCCATGTATGCTAGCATGTTTTTGGTCACCTTAGCCGTTTATTCCACCTCTTTTCGGTGTGGGGGAGATACTGGATTTCATGATGCTCACATGATCTATCTCGGTTAAAGTTAAAGTTCACAATTGAATGAATGAGGCCATCCTCAAATGATGCACATAATGAAATGAACGATACCAAAGGTTTTAGAATAGAATAATCAAGAGGCGAGCTAGATTCGAGTAATGAAACTAGGTTATTGATCATTGCACAACAAACCCGATGAAAGTCTTATACTACATCCTAGATATAGCTGGTGTTCACACTAGCCTATAAATGAAATGAAATGAAGTACGTATTAATGAGTGAAGCAGACTCTGTGTTTGTTAAAGAAGACTTCCTAGTGAAGGTCCCAAATGTCGATCCCTCATTTTGGAAAGTCCTAATGTCAAGTCCATGATTCCAAGGTCTTATGGAATATGAATGAATACTATAAAAGATGTTATGTGCTATGTGAAATATGATAAGTGTGATGATGCATGTTACTCTCATGGAACGACTTTCCTAGTCCAAATTTGAACAGGTCACTGACTTTCCTAATCCAAATTTGGAAAGCTCACTGACTTTCCTAATACAAATTTGTAAAGTTCTCTAACTTTCCTAATCCCAATTTGGCAAGTCCACTAACTTGACTTTGCATAATCATGTTGTTAGGAAAGAGCTATTCTTACTCATGCATGTCCTGGTGTGTGCTTACATGTACCCATACTTAGTACAATTGTGTAATAATCCCATACAACTATATATTTTTAGGTGCAGGCACAGGCGAACGCTAGAGTTTATAGGTTGACGTGCAACTATCCAGACGTGTTCCACTAGTGTTTCTTTCCACTTTTAGTTCAGACTTTTTATTGGTGTCGTTTTGGCTAAAATATTTTTTATGCAATTATGAAATGTTTCTTTTATTTGATTATCTCTATATTAGATGGTTGATTTGTGGACGCCTATGATGTTAAGTTCAAAATGTTTATCATGAATAAGAATTCAAAAAGTTCAAATTTTCTGCTACAATCAACCTAGATGAAGTGAGAATGACGTGTGTAGGCTTGTCTTCGACCTCTGAGAGGTCAACGACGCCAGTCTCGTCTGGGGTCTATATTTTGGTCGTGAAAATATCTCCCAATTTATTTTGTATATGAACGGACACATAAAATCATAGGCTATAGGAGCAGTACTTTCCCTTCTCTTTTTATTTCATAACACTTTTCAGAGGTGAGTCTTTTGAGAACGCACAACCATTAATATAAATCTAAAGTTTTATGCCGCTCCTGCATAATGTACTATGCTAAGTTATTTATCTATGGTTGATTAAATTACATATATTCCCAACCTTTTCTGGTCAAAATCGTCACTACATAATGATAGAAGGAAATATTTTCCCAAATTGTTCAAAACTCAAATCAATAAGCATAGAGGGGGCATAGTATACGGATGAATAAGTCAAATTTTAATGCTTTTTCATTAAGTTTAGTGTTTTTCCAAAAGCCTTTTTGCATTAATTTTTATGTAAGTTTCTTTTTATTTGCAGAAATCTGTCTAAAAGATTAATGCGGAGGTTTTTGAGCAAGAAATGCAGAAAAGTACCACCTACGGAGCTTGTGACAGTCCGTCATGCCTGTGACATTCCGTAGAAGGCATCGTAGTGAAGCTGCTGAAGGAAGATGGGGAAGTCTGACCAAGTGTGTGGTTACGGAGTGTGTGACGGACCGTCGTAGCCATGACGGTCCGTCCTGCTAGTTCGTCATGAAGATCAGCGATGTAGTCCCAGTACCCAAATTCCAAGAGTATAAGTGTTATGAAATGGAGACCCTCGACGGACTGTTGTGCCTGTGATGATTCTTCATACCTGCCGTCGAGGATAATGAAGAGAGCAGCAGAAGAATTTGCAAAGTATGGGACGACGGAGTCCATGACGGCCCATCGTCACCACGATGACCCGTCGCGAGGCCCGTCGACCCAGCCGCATTTTGACAAATTTTTAGCAAATAGAGTCCCTCTTTTATTAGGTTTTGGTTTTTTATAAATAGTTTGAAAAAACTCATTTTGGGGTTAGACTCTTTGGTAATTAGACTCTCTTATAGTTAGAGAGTCTTGGTTATTTTAGCCTCTTTTGTGGATTAGACTTTGTGATTATTATTATTACACTTTTGGCGAATCTTTAGTCTTCGAATAATATCAGTAATTGATTGTTTGTGATTTTGTTGATTAATAAAGTGAATTTCTGAATTTTATTCTTTCTCATTGAAGTAAGTGCATGAATTCTTATATTACATATTCGAATATTGTGATTATTGCTATGGGTAACTAAACTCTATAACTAGGGTTGTGGGAACCATAGGCGAATAATGAGGTAAAACCTAACTAAATTAACAATTCTAGAATAGTGTCTTGCATGTATTTATAATTCTTTCGCTTAGATGTCTTTTTAACGGATGGCCAACGTTAGAACTCGCCTTAATTCTACTTGTCGGACCAAGGAGGTAGATAATAGGAAAAGAATTATCAACATAGATTTAGTGTATACTATCTAATAAGCTAGTATTGATTTGTACGAGTTAATAATTAAGTTAAATATCAAATACGATGCTTAATATGAGGTAAGGTAAGGGTTAGTATAGATACACACGTAGCCGGACCAAGGTACGGAGTGAAATTCTTTAGATGCCGGACCAAGGATTTAGAAATACATAACTTATCACTTTGCATGCAAGATACTAGGAAAGAATTGTTATAGTTAGAATTATCATGTTAGAAACCTGTGGGGAACACGTAAACCCTAGTTACTTTTATTAATTGATTAAACTCCAATATTTGAAGCTGTTAGTTGTCTCCTTTAATTTACCTAGTTATTTTCATTCATTTAGAAGTAAAAAAATAACTTTTATTGTCTTTGTTTTCCAAGGAAATGATTGACTAAATAGTATTAATAATAGATTGAAGTTAAGTCTGAACTATTTTCCTCGTGGGAACGATACAAACCTCATTACGTGGGTTCTTTACTTGATACGACCGCTTTACTTCTTATTTGAGAAGTAAGGTTGAGCGTATCAAATTGTAGCGCCGCTGCTGGGAAAGTAGCTTTTAGATTAACTTAAACTTATTACTAATATGTAGTCAATATTTTCTTAATTTTACTTTGTTATTATTTTTTATTCTTGCAGAACTATATTCCTTGTATGCTAAATACACGAAGAGGAAGAGAACCCTTGTTTCCCTACGATCACGAATTAGAGTGTACACTACGCAACATGAATCGAACCTTGGGTATTAATGATGATGATCCGAGCCAGAACATCCCAGCTGCGGTTGATGTTCATGGTCAGTTGTTACCCGATGCTCAGGTTGAAAACCAACAGAGGGGACAAAATCCCGCTCCACGGCCCCAAGAATACTACAGAGGCTATGACAATATAGAAGACTCCAATGGGACACTTTTCTTGCCCCCTTTGCCACCAGGCCATAACTTTGTGGTAACTAGTAGCCTAATGCAAATTCTCACTTCTAGAGGTTTGTTTTCAGGGCTACCTTCTGAGGATCCACATGCCCATATATCTAAGGTAAGGATAGTGTGTAAAAGCTGTGTAGGGAGGCCTGACTTGGACTTGGATGTAATAGGGCTAAGAGTGTTTCCTCTCTCACTGACGGGAGAGGCGGCTATTTGGTTCACTGAGCTCCCTTATAACTCAATTTTCACTTGGAACCAACTAAGGGACATCTTCTTAGCACGCTACTACCGGGTACCACAAAGACAGAGTGAACAACTTTGTGGCCCTACCAGGAGAGTCAGTTAGTAGTTCTTGGGATAGAATTACCTCGTTTTTTAGAAGCGTCCCCAATCACCGTATAGATGATGAGTCACTGAAGGAATACTTCTATCGGGGACAAGATGATAATTATAAAGCGGTTTTTGATACTATAGAGGGTGGTTCTTATTGGGAGTGTCCTTATGCTGAGATTGCTGAAAAGTTAGAGAAAATCTCCCGGAACAATAAATCTTGGAGAACAAGGAAGTCAGATATTGGGAGAAATACCTTCGCAGTGCAATCCACTCACAACCCAGCCACAGATGAGATTCGTGAAGAGATGGCTCAGATGAGAACTGAGCTTGGGTTGGTATTAAAACATATATCACTGGGGTGCAGAAAAGATAAATGCAGTTCACTACTTGTCTAAACCACCACCACCAAATGATGAATGCTATTATGCGCAGGATTCCTATGCGGTAAACGAGCAGACGGGGGGGTTCCGACCGAATGCCCAAGGCTCAAATCATGATAATTGGCGCCAAGGTCAAGGGAACCAAGGTCGGATCTATGGTAACTATAACCGTGAGGGTCATTATGTCCGAGATGGAAACTACAACCGCGATAACAACTTCAACAGGGGTAACTATGGTAACAGAAATGATTGGAATGGGCCCTATGTCCCTCCTCAAAATCGTGAAGTTACTCCTAGGGATGGTGGAGATAGTATGAAGTGAGTTGAGGATATGTTGCACAAAATGACGTGGAGGTTCGATGCAATGATGAGCACATTAAACACTTAAGGAGTGATTTAGCGGGTATTGGGTAGAAAGTTGATACACATGCAATCGAGTTGCAAATGGCCCGATTATATGTGACTGTGAACACACGGCAACCGGGCACTCTTCGTAGCAACACTATCCAAAATCAAAAACATGATGCACATTGTATGGTAATCACTACTCGGGTTGGTAAGCAAACCATTGACCCACCTATGCCATCTAATGAGGAAAAGGTGAGAAAGGATAATGATAAGGTGGTAGAGGGTAGTGGTGAAGCAGAAGATAGCACTGCAAAAGGTGCGGAAGTCCCTATAAAGGTAATTTTCATGCCTAGACCACCACCCCCTTTCCTCAAAGATTAGTGAAAAAGACCGAGGATGGTAAATATCGGCGTTATATAACAATGTTGAAGCAGCTTTCTATCAATGTCCCTTTAGTAAAAGCTCTAGAACAAATGCCCGGTTATGCAAAGTTTATGAAAGATCTGGTTACAAAGAAAAGATGGGTCACTTTCGAGGATGATGATAGAATGCAGCATTGTAGTGCTATTGCTACAAGATCTCTCGTACAAAAGAAAGAAGATCCGGGTGCGTTCACTATTCCTTGTACAGTCGGGTCATTACATTTTGTGAAAGCATTATGTGATCTAGGGGCAAGAATAAATCTCATGCCCTTCTCGATTTACAAGAAGTTGGGTTTGGGTGACCCAAAGCCCACTGCGATGCGGCTACTGATGGCCGATCGAACAGTGAAAAGTCCTATAGGGATACTCCACGATGTGCTAGTAAAGGTGGAGTCGTTCATATTTCCAGCGGATTTTGTTATCCTTGATTGTGAAGTCGATTTTGAAGTGCCTATTATTCTTGGGAGGGCATTCCTTGCTACGGGTAGAGCCTTAGTTGCTATGGAAAAGGGGCAGATGAATTTCTCTTGATAAATGAAGAAGCGACCTTCAACATTTGTAGGTCCATGAGGCAGAGTGGTGAGCTCCAATCGGTATCTGCTGTATCCTACAAATAAAATATGAAGAAGGATTATGACCTAAAAAGTGAAAAATGAGAGTTTATGGTTTGGGATTTGGTGCTTTTAGAAAGTTCTAGGTTGCGTTGCCTTCCGGGCAAGCTCAAGTCCAAATGTACTTGCCCTTACTTGATTACCCAATTATTCCCTCATGGAGAAGTTGAGTTACAAACCAAGGAGGGAATGTGGTTTAAGGTGAATGGATAACGGATAAAACCCTAGTTTGGGTATACTGAATCGGCAAATGAAGGGATCGAGGCATACCATCTTGATGAAGGCTGAATAATCAAGCGTCCTCAATCGTGCCGCGACGTTAAATAAGGTGCTTGTTGGGAGGTAACCCAATACTTATAGTTTTTTTTTCTAATAATGGTTGCATTTTCTACTAATGGGTTTTAAATTTTTGCAGGCACATCACCAAGAAATTCTGCAGAAAATCACTCTGCAGCAGTCACTAACGGACCCATCGACGGCCCATCACGGAAGCGACAGAGCGTCGCATGAATCCGTCGTGCCAGGTACATCTTTCGGTTATTTTCAAAACTAGGTCACACGCAATGGAACTAACGATGGGCCATCACAAATGCGACAGAACGTCATCGGGGACTTGTCGCGTCATTAATGAAGCATACCCGACCTGACCTAGATGTTTTTTAAAAAATTTCTTAACATCTAAAAACCCCACCCCTTCATTTCACCCATTTCCTTCCGTCTTCCTCCCATTTCCCTCCCTTTTCAACTTCAAATTTCCTACCTCTCTTTCAACCGATCATTTTCCCAAATTCCCCAATTCTTAAAAGTCCATTCTCTACTAGTCGGAGTCTGCTGCTGTGGTTATCTACTTGATCACCAAGTAACTTCCTCGTTTGTTTTTCTCAAATTCTCAAGTATGTGTCTCTTATTTCTACCCATTTACATTGCATTTTTGTCTATCAATTAGTATTAGCCTATATCTTATTGATGGGTTCATTCTTTAATACATATTCTGCCTAACCTAGGTTGAAGAATCCTCAAAATTGCATTGTTAAAACTCTAGAAATAGCTGCTTTGGCCTTGCTAGTTTACTAGGTATTTGGGTTTGACACATGTAGGTTAAAACACTAAAAATTCCATTTGGGTCATAGGGGATGATTGTGGCATCCCCAGTTCTGTCACTGAAAGACAGAACGAGACCCCGATGACGGAACGTCATACCCACGATGGACCATCATAGAGTCCGTCCTAACATCCCCAGCACCCCACTGTCCAATTTTCTCCAAGTGTCCACCAACGGACACATGAGACGGACCATCGTTCCCACGACGGTCCGTCCTGCACAACCGTTCTGGTGGTCAGAGACCCTATTCCTAAGGGTCTCTCACTTTTTCTAAGTGTCCTCTAAGAGACACATGCAACAAACCGTCATTCCTACGATGGTCTGTCCTGTATAACCATTTTGGTTGTCAAAGACCCTATTCCCAAGGGTCTCTCACTTTTTCTAAGTGTCCTCTTACGGACATTTACGATGGACCGTCATACCCTCGACGGTCCGTCCTGCATAACCGTCATGGCGGTCAGATACCCCTATCCTAAGGGTCTCCAATTTTTCCCAAGTGTCCTCTAACGGACATCTACCAAGGACCGTCACACCCTCGACGGTCTGTCCTGCATAACCGTCATGACGGTCAGAGACCCCTCTCCTAAGGGTCTCCATACTTTTTTCTAAGTGTCCCACGACAAACATAGACGACGGACCATCATCATCACTACGGTCCGTCCTGCTTATCCATCATACTTGTCAGACACTTTCCTTCAGGGGTCTCCACCTAAACATAGTTTAAGTAAGACATGAAAGGACCCCATGACGGTCCGTCCTAGTCACGACGAGCCATCACCTGGTGCGTCATGTTTCACTGTTACTATAGAAATGTCATTACATCTAAACTATTTTATTTATTTTGTGTCGTTTTGCTTGTCTTGTTTGCTCCTTCTAGTACTAATATTGATTCTTTACATGTACTACATAGTATGGCACCAAAATAAGATTGAGTCTACGCACGTGGGCGATCGAAGTCTGTCGCCCCGTCTTCCCACCTGGTCATTGGCTATGATGATGAGCGTGACCCCGAGTACGTGCCCCCACACACTTTCTACCCCATCCCGAGCTGCACGTGCTGCCACAACCACGCCCAAAAAGGTGGCGTCCTTCATAGCCACTGCCTCCCAGTCTGATGAGGAGCACACACTGACCGGCACACCTTCTAGGTCAGCTAGTCATGAAGAAGGTGCGTCTGGATCCTTAGAAGTTTCGTGGTCGGAAGAAGCCTCCTTATCTGCTGAGGTCCCTGCACCCGCCACAACTGCACAGTCTGCCTCATCTGATGAGGCTGATAATTCTGAATACACACAGGCTCACCGACTCGTGCTCTCACCCTGGTTGTCGACCAACCCAATCGGTGGTGTGTCGAAGGCAGTATCAAGTTTATTAAGACGCAAAGTTTCTTAATGACAACAGAGTCATGACACGGACCTATACATTAGAGAGGCGGGTCCTTACTCGAAGTCTTCCGACTATGCAAGAGATCCACAATATCTTAACCAGACATCGACTGGAGTGGACAACGCGTTCAGTGGGACGTTATAGTGAAGTGTTTGTCCAAGAGTTCTACGCCTCCTACGTGGCTACTCTCAGATCATAGATTGATAGGCTGGTTGCACCCGCCAAACAGGCCCCACTGCATCATGTCCGAGTACGTGGAATTCACGTTGATATCTCCCTGCCTGCCATCCGCCGGTATCTATATGGCGAGGATGTTGATGACTACCAGACCCCTCTCACCGCCGATTTTGTCTACCGTTGGCAAATTGTCAAAGATGGCCAATTCTTGCGTGAGCCATCGCTGAGAGAGACCACCAAGAGATGGATGGCCCTGCACTTGTCTGTTGATGGAGAGGGTGCTGACTGGGTAACCACGTCGAAGGGAGCCATCAAGAAGGCTAACCTAACCTTCACGGCAAAGTATTTATGGTTAATTGTCCGCCACTACCTTACCCCCACAACCGTTTATAATATAGTCACACGGGATCGTGCAGTACTAATGGCGGCGATGATAGCCGGGTTTGACGTGGACTTTTCTTGGCTTCTACAGGCGGTCATGCACGAGAGGGTTTTTAAGGTCAAAACTACTTACCCTTTCCCGTGCATGATATTTTCTTTATGCAGGTCCGCAGGTGTGCCAATCTGGCACATTGATCAGATCAAGACCCCGCTGGGCACTGTTGATATCGGCCTCATCAGGGATGAGGCCAATGAGTTGTCTCCATGCAGAGGGCCCCATCAAGAGTTGCCTCCACTTGGTGACAATCTGGCTGATACGGTAGCTCAGGATCGCATGGCTACGCAGGCTGCTTCCACTGACACTATCCCGGTCGAGTCTATCCCGGATAGTAGCATTTCCCCGAGCTCCTCTCGCTCAGCCCCTTTCCCCGCTCTGGTCCCGCTTGCTAGGGTCCAGAAACTAGAGGAACATATGGCTACACTTTTGCATCACATCTAGCCTTAGATGTAGAGGTCTATTGCGGAGGCAGAAGAGCGCTTGGAGGGGACAATCGTCCAGCACACAGAGCGGACGATCGCTGAGGTTCATCAGTGCTTGGACGCTTTTGAGTTGCGGGTGCTAGTCCGGCCATCCCCTCAGGTGGATGTGTCGACCCTTCAGGCTTCGGTCGATAGTCATCGCGCAGAGATCGATATGATCTTAGAGGCTGGGGTGCCGGAGTCTAAGGCCTCTTCTTCAGAGTCTGCTGAGGACATAGTGATGGCGGCCTTATTGGCCACTTTTGAGATTCTGCCACCTCCCCCTTGAAAGCACGCCAAGAGGCGTAGGGGTCGAGAGGAGGATGAGGCGACAGCACGGAAGAAGGAGGGCCGTGAGATGGAGGCTGCAAGTAGAGCCTCGCTTGCTGATGCGGAGCGGCGTCGGATGAGGGCCGTAGAGTCAGCAGCTGCGCATCTAGCTCCAGAAATGTGGAGATAGCGGGAGACACTGCTGATAGTGTTGTTGCTGCTGAGGACACTACTGAGGGTGTCCAGATTACAGGGGCAGTGGTTTCCGGGGAACCGGACCCACCAGCTTCCTGATCGTCGGTGCTTTGCCCCCCAGGTTTGCTTCACCTACCACTCTTGTATTTCAATTTTCTATGCATTGGGGACAATTGCATGTGTTATTGTTGGGGGTGGGGTAAGTGTAAAGTGAGTGCTAGGGTTAAGTCTGAGTAGCCCAATTCACTATCTTGTTTCTGGGTTTTCTTGCCTGTGTTCTTTTTCCCAAGAGACTGATTATTTTTACTGTTGAATCTGCATGTCTATATCTTGTGTACAAAGTTTAAATCTGAAGCATAATGGCTAAAATCATATCCTAATGAAATGAAAATGATGCATGACTAGGCATAATAATTGATAAATCTGTGGCTCTAAGCATGACATAGAGATACACCACTGCATGACCCTAAGTCTAAAATTCAAACTAGTTGTCTGATAATCTTGCAGAGTAACGAGATGTCATGTGAGTGTGAAGAAGATTTGAATAGTCCACTATTTGTACTGAGCTAGAACTTGCCTGGTTAGTCCTGCTAAAAGTAAGTTGTAATAGACAATTATGAAAGGATCATAGGCCCTTGTTCAATATAGCCCATTTTTAGCCTAAATAAAACCAAACCAAATGAAATTAGTCCTTCATTGATCTAAATTATTTGAGCTTAAACTAGACCTTTTTTTTTACCCCAACTGATCTTTTCTGAGAATAATGTGTTGGCTCTGGTCCTTCCTTGGACATAGCTTATGCCAAAAGCATAAGTTGTGGGTGGCTAATGCAGTAAACAACCCTTTTTATGGACCTGACCCAACTTTGGGTATTGTGTACTTTTACTCATGGTAAATCCATGAGTTGAGGGTGGCTATTACGAGGAATGCTCTGGAAAAAGGGGTTGAAAGAACAAAGAGATAGAAAGAACAAAAGTAAAGTGACTCAAGAATCAGTTGAAAGAAAAGAGAAATAAAACAAATAAATATACAATAAATACAAGCATGAAAAGAAGAGAGTCACTTACACAAATGAAGAAAGAAGGGAAAATAGCAAGGTAAAAGAATATGGGAAATTTGAAGAAATAAATTGATGAAAAGAGGTATATTTAGCCGATTTGTCAAGGAGGGCAAAAAGTCACTAAAGTATATCTAAATATACCGTACCTGACCCTGAGCCTATGATACAAGCTAAGAAAGTCCTATCGTGAAAATAAGGGCAAGCTTATGGCAATATGTATGAATGAGTTGTGAATCTGTTCAGAGAGTGAGTGTTGAAAAGTAACCCTTATACTCAAACTGAAATCATTGTGTGAAAAATGAGGATATTTTTTTGAAGTGAGGACACTAGTTGCAATACCGGAAATATTAGCACCTCGGTGAGATATTGAAGAGGATATTAATTAGTGCATGGTGAGTCTGTATCATGGTCTGATTCCACATAATTCAAGCCTAATAGTGATAGCATGCATAAATATGATGAGACTAATCGGGATTGATAGCCAAATGATAGCGAAAGATAAAACATGGATACTATTATGCAAAGATTTTGTAGTGAGTCATAGTGTATCGCTTGAGGACAAACAACGAATTTAAGTTTAGGGTGTTGATATACCATGGTTTCACAGTATTTTTAATGATTTTTCCTTAAGTTTAGTGTGTGTTCAAAAGCTTTGTTGTATTAATTTTTATCTAAGTTTCTCTTTATTTGCAGGAAATCTTCTAAAAGCTGAATGCGGAGGTTTTTTTGAGCAAGAAATGCAGAAAAGTACCACCTACGGAGCTTGTGACGGTCCGTTGTGCCTGTGACGGTCTGTAGGTGGCATCGTAGTGAAGCTGCTGAAGGAAGATGGGGATGTCTGACCAAGTGTGGGGTTAAGGAGTGTGTGACGGACCGTCGTAGCCATGACTGTCCGCCCTGCTGGTTCGTCATGAAGATCAGAGAAGTAGTCCCAGTACTCAAATTCCAAGAGTTTAGGTGTTATGGAACGGACACCCTCGACGGACCGTTGTGCCTGTGAGGATTCGTCATACCTGCCGTCGAGGATAATGAAGAGAGCAGAAGAAGAATATGCAAAGTATGGGACGATGGAGTCCATGACGGCCCGTCGTGACCACGACGAACCGTCGCGGTGTCTGTTGACCCAGCGGCGTTTTGAAAAATTTCCAGCAAATTAGAGCCCTTCTTTGATTAGGTTTTTGTTTTTTATTAATAGTTCGAAA
Organism: Solanum pennellii; assembly: GCF_001406875.1. Lineage (NCBI taxonomy): Eukaryota > Viridiplantae > Streptophyta > Magnoliopsida > Solanales > Solanaceae > Solanum > Solanum pennellii. The sequence continues at coordinate 6,539,979 of NC_028647.1, forward strand.
AACTTTGTTTTTGGGGTTATACTTTTTGGTGATTAGACTTTGTTATGGTTAGACTCTTGGTTATTTTAGCTTCTTTCGTGGATTAGACTTTGTGATTATTATTACACTTTTGGAGAATCTTTAGTCTTCGAATAATATCAGTAATAGATTGTTGGTGATTTTTTTGATTAATAAAGTGAATTTCTGGATTTTATTCTTTCTCATTGAAGTAAGTGCATGAATTCTTATATTACATATTCCAATATTGTGATTATGGCTATGGGTAACTAAACTCTATAACTAGGGTTGTGGGAACTATAGGCGAATAATGAGGTAAAACCTAACTAAATTAACAATTCTAGAATAGTGTCTTGCATGTATTTATAATTCTTCCGCTTAGAAGTCTTTTTAACGGATGGCCTACGTTAGAACTCACCTTAATTCTACTTGCCGAACCAAGGAGGTAGATAATAGGAAAAGAATTATCAACATAGATTTAGTGTATACTATCTCATAGGCTAGTATTGATTTGTACGAGGTAATAACTTAGTTAAATATTGAATACGATGCTTAATATGAGGTAAATGTAAGGGTTAGTATAGCAACACACGTAGCCGGACCAAGGTGCGGAGTGAAATTTTTTATATGCCGGACTAAGGATTTAGAAATACATAACTTATCACTTTTCATGCAAGATACTAGGAAAGAATTATTGTAGTTAGACTTATCAAGTTAGAAACCTATGGGGAACACGTAAACCCTAGTTAGTTTTGTTAATAGATTAAACTCCAACATTTGAAGCTGTTAGTTGTCTCCTTTAATTTATCTAGTTATTTTAATTCATTTAGAAGTAAAAAAAAACCCTTTTATTGTCTTTGGTTTCCAAGGAAATGATTGACTAAATAGAAGTAGAAATAGATTAAAGTTAAGTCTAAACTATTTTCCTCGTGGGAACGATCCTAACCTCATTAGTTGGGTTTTTTACTTGATACGACCGCTTTAATTCTTATTTGAGAAGTAAGTTTGAGTGTATCAGACACATAGGCAGATTAGCTCAAAAGGGAGCGCACAAGGTATATTGGCATTAAGCTATAGAAATACATGGTGTACGTGTGCATATAAACCATAGGTTAGAGTGTCAGCAAATGAACTATAGGGAATGTAGGAATGGACTATATGATCACATGATGCATGAGTACATAATCTAAGAGATGTAGTAGATATGACATGTAGACATACTAGAAAATGAAATACGGAACACAAATCATATTGAGCAAGTGTAATATATTGGATGGATAGGTGGACTAACATATCAATGAGCACAGATATGAAATATGAGCAAGTGAGCATATAACAAATGGACAGAAAAGCTATAAATTCTGAAATGTTTAAGAAAGTAGGTTACGAGGTATACAAAATTTATAAAAATGGTCATATGATTAATTAGTATGCATTACCCATACAATATGGAGTAGTGGCATGCGGGAAGAAACCGTTGCAATAAATAGCATGTATGGAAAAGTTCCTATGAAAACATCAATAAACAAGGGTGCTTTGAAGCGGATAACACTTGCATATAAGCATTCCATCACGTTAGGTAACATGTGATAAGGCAATCCACAAAGGGAAAATGACATACAAATAGAAAAGTTATAGAACATGCAGCATGCATAATTATATAACAAATCATCTTTGGAGACTGCGACATATCCTATAGAACCACTCTACCGTACTAAGATTAACACACTGTCTTAAGCATTTAAGTTACAGGTGGGATAGTTCTGCTCATATTCCTTACTCGCCTCAAAGCACATACAATTGATTTTTCCATCTACTATCTCCAATCTCCTAAGAATTCTTATAGGTGTTCTCCTATAGGGACTTGTCTTCCGTATAGGTCAATATAAATAGTACAGTTAAGATAGAAAAAGAAAATCCCCAAAAAATAGTTCATCTTTTAGAGTAGGAGGCTGAGCTCAGCTTTGCCTTCATTACTAGCTTCTGTTATATCACAATCAATGCCTGATGTCCCTTGAAGGTTTAAAAAGAAAATAAATAGTGAAGCTTGAACGCACCATGAAATATGAACTCTAATAACATGTAAATAGCAGGTACCTATAAAGTTATATCATGATTCATAACGTCCTATAGTTAGCTGATTTGCGCTTAACTAGATAGGTCTGGCCATACTAGTAGATTTCCTTCTTTTTCTTAATAATAAGTGAGTGTGCTCCGACACTTCTCCCATGAAAGATAGCAAAATAAGAACAACTAGCAATATGTATATGATCACTTTTTTCATATCCCTTAACTAGACTAGGATTGATGAATTATTCTAGGCATATATTAAATAATTCTGGTAATATCTCTATTCAATTTGGTGGAAGTCTATACATATGTATAATACTATACCCCTATCTGTACTAATGATGTGGATGAACTAGGTCCATCTTCTATTTAGTTAACATGAAATTCACCTCTAATTTTCTTATTATTATCAAGACGAAATAACAAAACTTGAATCGATACAAAATTGACTTCACTGTGTAAAAGGTTCAAAAAAATTTTCCCAAGTGCGCCATTATAACTCGGTAGAATTGAAGATTTGATAACATTTTATTAACACATACACTTTAGCAATTACTCACTCATAACCACCTATCTAACTCCGCTATAGCATCCTCTTATCATCTTACTCCTATTTTTAGGGAATTTTACATATTCCATCTCTTTCTAATGAGAAGTTGTCTGTACATATTCGGCCTATGTAATTTAAGCTTCATTCTCACAAGCATCCTTTGTAAAAAGTAACTTTTAATAAAAACTAGCAGCTTAATGTACTAGATTCCGTTATGTACAACCAACTAATCATAACTTACTTCCAACCAATCAACTTTAATTTTGTTATCCTTACCCTTCAGGAACATACTAATACTCTATAGCCAACACATAAATCATAAAAGGAACCAGCACACATAAATCATTTGCAACAATTGGCACACTTATCCCAAAGGTTTATAATCATTAAAAGAATACAAATGTTATTAGTACTTATTCAGTTTTTTTGGCACATACCTATAAATGCCAAAATTAACATACTCGGGAGGACATACGGTGAGAATTTGAGCTTTGTCAGCCAATTAGGGGTGTCTGTAGTAACACTATTGCACTGATACATCCAACTATAAAATTGTGCCAGTGCCTTCTTTGAACTAAATGAAAGTGGTTTGACTACATCAATTTTGAGAACATGTGCAACGCTGAAAATTCTATGTATATCAAAGACTAAGAACAAGTGTCCTCTATAGGAATAAATCCTGTAAGTATGGAGGAAATATATAACTCAATATCTGGTTACATCCTTCTAAGAAGATGTCCCTTGAAATGCTACAGCAAATTTATGTAACTAGGTAACAAATCATTTGTGAACTAACGTGATGCAAATGGTACAAATGCAACTTTAAATACAAATAACATAAAAGACTTTACATACCTTGTGGAGTGAGATGGTCAAACAAAATGAGCTCAATCTAATCAACTTTTTGTAAGTTGAGGTCCTTTCTGTATCTTACATGCTGACACTTTAACAACTGTTAACCTTAACCATAGTTAATATGAATTGCATGATACGGTACAACTGGAAATGGACTTCTTAACATCGCTCTATCGCATGATCAGGATTATGAAGGAAGGTAACTTTTCCTAAATGTCCAAGCAGGCCCCTGATTATAAATGTGGCGTGCAACACAGTCATACCTAAGGATCTACTAGACACGACTTTGTAGACCCCCTAGGACGAACTACTCTGATACCACTTTTGTACGCCCCCAACCCTTGGTGAGCTGGACAAGTACCTTATGAACACATGCTTTACAAGTAATCTATGATGAGAAAGTAAACTACTATGCAGATTACTGATTTGAAGCTTTATGTACAACACATATTGATTAGCTGAACCGCTATATGTTACAAGTGAAACTATGAATTCATATGATAGCTTCACAATGTCTACAAAGCCTATACTAGAATCCATGATGGTACCAGTATGAAAATACACATAGAAAGACTCGACAAAGTCCCAAATCAACTTGGTGCTCACCAATATCTGCTGAGTATATTATGCTTCTATTGGGTCTAGTAGTTGACTAATTATACCTGCAGTATGAAATGTAGAGTCCCCAATAAGGGACGTCAATACGAAAGAATGTACAAAATGTGTAAGGCATAATACAACCATATTTAACATGAGAGATCAAGTGAAACGAAATACCAATAAATAAGGATTCGAGACCACCTTTGCTTTGTATTTCTAGAATCGTGCATGTTACATTCTTTTCTCTACTTTTCTGTACTTTATAATCTGTATACAACATATGATACAAATGACCAGATGATCAGTGGTAGAAGACGATGACCCATGCTAGGCATTTTAACCCTTGAGATGTTGTCCTCATAATTTAACAAATTGGGATCGCCCCACGCTAGGCTTTCGCCCATGAGCTGCCACCCTTCCATACCAATTGGGATCGGCCCATGCTATACTTCTACCCCTGCGCATCCACCCTCTTATACCAATTGGGATCGTCCCATTATAGTCTTTCCCCCCTGATCTGCTACCCATAATCATACATATTACTTCACTTAGATTCTTTCATCTTTAAGACTGTTGTTTATCAGCTCATAACTCTTTTGGGAATGTTCTTTATATAATCATAACTCTTTTGAGATTGTTCTTGTTGATGTTCATAACTTGTTTGTGATTGTTTTTTTGGTGTTTATAATCATTATTCAGATTTGGAACTACGGACCAGTAGTAGAAATCATGTGAATATTGACTTACGATAATAACAATGACATGGGAAGCAAATGTGACTTGAACGTAGTACTTAGGATCTTATATGACTCGGTAATCATTTTGACATCTGAAATTAAAGCACATCCAGTGAAGACAATTTAACATTCAGCAAAGAGATTTGAACTCTATATAATACAAATACAAGGTGTTCATGCATGTGGAACCAAGGCGGAAATGTGGGAAGATTCAACTTAAGGACGGATACATATTCTAAGTAAGTACATACAAATGTACAATTGACCAAATAGTGATCATGTGAGGTAACATTATAGTCTAACACAATGGGATTAATAACAAAGAAAGGGAACACATGAACATGTGACAAGATGACATATCCATAAACAACTGAAGCAAGTATGCAAGATACGGGCAGATCGTATATCAATCATATAAACATATGTACCATGTGTAATTTAGGATTACTTTGACTTATATAAGGGAAATACGTGCTAGGGGTCATTTGACAATGAAACAAGTTTAAAACTTGCATGCTAGAACTTGGTAGAGTAAACACACAAATTTAGTAACAAACTCATATTAGAGTACCCACTTCAATGCTCTAGGGAGTAGGAACTACAAATATGGATCAGTGACCTATGGCACTTAGAAAGCTTACTTTTTGTAAAGAATGTTTTGGATTCATGCAAAAGAAATAGGAAATCAAATAGCCTTACATACCTTTCTATACAATTCAAAACGTATGACTTAAACTCCTTCTCTTCTGGTCACTAATCTACAATAAAATAAGTTGTAAGACTAGTATTTGTAGCTAATCAATCAATTTGAGCCACTTGATCACACCAAATAGTAACGAAGTAGTAAGCTACAATCTATCTACTGAGCATTTTCATTCCTTCCCTATCCCTTTAATCGTGTCGATATACTGTGTACAACCTTCGTGTCAGGTCCTACCCTAAACTCCCTGCAATATTTAAGTCCTTTAACGTCTCCATAACTTCCCCGCACATCAAGTCACATCCCTTATCATAACATACATAAAACAATCTTTGAGAATAATAATGTAATAAAAACAATATGAATCATAGTTTCTGATCACCATCACTTGAAGAGCTAACATTAATTTTAAAGTACTAAAACAATCTCATATCTTAATTTCAAGAGGACTCCCCACCATAGTTGTCCCAACATGCACTAATCACCAGAACATCCTCCGCAATATTCACCATGTGAAAGTAACAATTTCCAACTCATTAACACATACAAAGTGTCCTAATTAACTCAAGCATAAATAGAAGAAAATTGCAGTAGATTACCTTGTTGGACATAACTACCACTTGCTAAGACTTGGATTCTTCAAGGTAAAGGTTGTCCTCCTTAACTTGTCTTAAATTATACCTTCAAATAGCTTGAAATACCTATTATTCAAGAACGCTAATGGTATTTAATGGCTGTTATATGAATCTAAGAGAGAGAAGAGATAAAGCTCTAGCAATCAGATTTTTTTGTCAAAGTAAAAATGGTTGGAAAAAGCTGATATCAATCTGTTTTAAATGGACTCGCTTTTGCCGACTTTCTCTCATTTTGGGCCATAATTTGTCAATTAGGTGACCCACCTACTTGGACTTTTCATTGGACTTTTTGGACATAAGAACATTGGCCCTTTTTTCACCTTACTTGTACTTTATTTGCAGCCAACATGTGTCTTTAATTTGGGGCACACCTTTAAGTAGGTGATGCACGTAGTTTTCCATTAAAATTATTTCTTGTGGGCTTGGGAAGATTGGGCCTTTGTTGTCCATTTTCCCCTTATTCTTCTAATAAACTTGGGATAAATTAATGCAAAATAGGTGTAGTGTACTTGGCCGAATAACACAGTCAAAAGAGTCTTAGTAGGTGATGAACCTACTTGGTCCTTTGGGCTGGTCAATAAATCAAAGTAGGTGATGCACCTACTTGTCACCTACTAGCTTAGTGAAGTCAAGCAAGGACCTCTATTTTGTTCCATTTCTAGACCTTACTAACTTTAACATAACTTAGAACTTTTATACACTATGTCACTTTATAGTTTAGATTCAAATACAAACTTGTGATCTCAAGTTTAAATGCTTCCATCGACATCAACTTAACTGGGTCGTATCAAAATCTTTGGACAGTCCTCTTTAAACATATTTTATTGCCACTGATCGCATAGGATACCGAATCTATAACCATACAACAAGGAAGTTTATAAGCATTATATAAATTGAACTAGTACACGTAAAATACGGGGTGTTACACCTTAACCTTAAAACCTAAGCTAAAAATACCAAAACCCAAACAGTAAATACTAAACCATACATTTTAAACCTCAAATGCTAAATCATGAACCATAAAACCTAACAAAACACCTACACCCTAACAATAATCATAACCCTAACCAAGACACTAATCCTAAATCATAAACCCTAAACCCTAAGTCCAAATAAAACTGTAAGTCCAAAATACGAAAACACATACATTAAACACTAGAAAATAGATTTTAAACCTCAAATCCTAAAACCTAAAATAAAACTAAACCCTAACCGTAACCCAAACCCTAACCCTAAACCATTAACTCTTAATCCCAAGCCCAAAATACCAAAACCCAAACATTAAGTACTAAATTATAGATTTTAAACCAAAAATTCTAAACCCCAACATCTAAAACCTAACCCTAACCTTAAACCCTAAACCCAAAACCAAAAATACCAAAAACCTAACATTAAACACTAAACCATAGATCTTACTACTAAAACCCTTAACCCCAAACCCTAATACCTAAAAAACAACCTACACCCTTACCCTAACCCTAACATTAACACTAACCCTAACCCTACCATAAACTCTAAATCCCAAGCCAAAAGTACCAAAACCAAAACATTAAACACTAAACCATTAATACTAAAACTCATATTCTAAATCCTTAATCCAAAAATCTAAAAAAACAAAAACCCAAACCTTAAAACTAACTCTAACTCTAAACCATAAACCATAAACCCGAGACCTTAAGCCCAAAATACCAATATCCAAACACTAAATACTAAACCATAGTTTTTAAACCTCAAATGCTAAATATTGAACAATAAACCCTTAAAAACCTACACCCTAACCCTATACTTAACTCGAATTCTAACCCTAAATCCTAAACCCTAATAATTAAGTCTAAAAAAAACCATAAGTCCAAATTATGAAAACACAGACAATAAAAACTAAAGCATATATTTTAAACCTCAAATCCTAATCCACAATCCCTACAAACTAAAAAAACATAAATACTAAACCACAAACCCTAAAACCTAAAAAAACTTCAATCCTAACCCTAACCCTAACCCAAACCCTAACCCTAATCTTAACCCTAACCCTATCCCTAACCCTAAACGATTAACTCGAAATCCCAAGCCCAAAATACAAAAATCCAAAACTTAAATAATAAACAATAGATTTTAATCAAAAAAATCTAAACCTAACACATAAAAAAAAATCCATAAATCCTAACCCTAACCCAATGCCTAACACGAATCCTAACCCTAAACCCAAAGCCCAAAATACAAAAACCCTAAGATTAAATACTAATCCACAGATATTACAACTCAAATCGTTAACAAAAAACTCTAAAATATACAAAATAACATAAACCCTAAACCTAACATAAATCCTAACCCTAACCCTACCATAATTTCTAAATCCAAGCCAAAAATACCAAATACAAAACATCAAATACTAAACCATTGATATTAAACCTCAAATCCTAAACCCTATACAAAAAAACATTAAAAAAATAAAACGCTAACCCTTGTCCTAGCCTTAACCAAAACCCTAACACTAAGCCATAAACCAAAAACCGTAAGCCCCAAATACCACTATCTGATCTTAAAAAAAAAAAGAAGACCAAAATACCAAAAACCCAAATATTAAATACTAAATAGAAAAGGGTCAAAATTTCCCCTGAACTATGTGAAATAGACCATTTATACCCTCTATTACATTTTGGGATCAAAAATACCACTAACGTTATCTTAGGAGACCAAAAATACCCTAATCTTAACCTCAAATCCTAAACCACAAACACTAAAACCTAAAAAACCTAAACCCTAACCTAACCCAAACCCTAATCTATTAACCCGAAACCCCATGCCCAAATTACAAAAACCCAAATATTAGACACTAAACCATAGATATAAAACAAAAATGCTAAACCCCAAAACATAAAACATAAAAAACCCCTACACCTTAACCCTTACCTTATCCTTAACATAAAGCTTAACCCTAACCTATCCTTAATACTAACCCTAAACCCTAAGACCAAAATACCAAAACCCTTAAATTAAACAATAAACCATAGATATTTTAACTCAAATTTATAACCTCCACATTAAAACCTAAATAAAAACCTACACCCTTACCCTAACATAAACCCTAAACCCCAAGCCCAAAAAATACCAAAACCCAAATATTAATCATTAAAGCATTGATATTAAAGCTCAAACCCTAAACCTAGAAAACTAAAAACCCAAAAAAACTAAACACTAAGCCAAAAATACCTAACCCAAACATTAAATACTAAACCTTAAATTTTAAACCTCACATGCTAAATCACGAACCATAAAACCTAAACACAAACTCACACTATTACCCTAATCCTAACCCTAACTCACACCGTAATCATAAACCTTACTCTAAATCCTAAGTCCAAATAAAAACTATAAGTCTAAAATATGTAAACAAAGACATTAAAACTAGACCATAGATTTTAAATATCAAATCCTAAACAACAAACCCTAAAACCTAAAAAAACCTAACCCTAACCCTAAACCATTAACCCTAAACCCCAAGCCTAAAATACAAAAACCCAAACATTAAATACCAAACCATAGATTTTAAACACAAATCCTAAACCCCCCAAAAAATAATTATAAAAAAAAACTAAACCTTAGCCCTAACCTTATCCCTGAAATGACCCTAACACTAACCTAGTCTTAACTTTAACCCTAAACTCTAAACCCTAAACCCAAAGTCCAAAATGCCAAAAGCCTAACATTAAGTACTAAACCATAGATATTAAAACTCAAATCCTTAACCACAAACTCTAAAACCTAAAAACAACCTTAACCCAAACATTACCCCTAACCCTAACCCTAGCATAAACCCTAAACCCCAAGCCCAAAAAATACCAAAACCCAAACATTAAACAGTAAACCATTGATATTAAGTCTCAACCTAAAAACCTAAGAAAACCCAAAATCCTGACCCTAACCCTAACCTTAGCCCAAACCTTAACCCTAACCCGAACCATAAACCATTCACCTAAAACCCCAGTCACAAAATACGATAAACCAAACATTAAGCACTAAACCATAGATTTTAAGCCAAATATTCTAAACCCCAAACCTAAAAACTAAAAAACCCTAAACCCTAACCCTAACCCTATCCGTAACACGAATCCTAACCCTAACCCTATCCTTTAACCTAATCCTAAACCTAAAGCCAAAGATACAAAACCCTAACATCAAACACTAATCCATTGATATTACAACTTTAATTGTTAACCCAAAACCCTAAACCCTAAAAAATAACCTAAACCCTAACCCTAACTCTAACATTAATCCAAACCCTTACCCTTCAATAAACTTGAAACACAAAGCCCAAAATACGAAAAATAAAACATTAAACACTAAACTATTCATAATAAACCTCAAATCCTAAAACCTAAATTCAAAAAGCTAAGAAAAAAAAACTTTAACCTTAATCCTAACCCTAACCCTAACCTAAACCCTAATACAAAAATGCCAAACCCAATTATTAAATACTTATCCATAGATATTACAACTCAAATAGTTAACCCTAAACCCTAAAACCTAAAAAACAACCTAAACCCTAATCCTAACCCTAACCCTACCATAAACCCTAAACCCCAAGCCCAAAATACGAAAACCAAAACATTAAAAACTAAACAATTGATATTAAACCTTAAATCCTATAATCTAAACCTAAAAACCTTAAAAACCAAAACCCTAACCCTAGCCTTAGGCCTAACTCTAACCCTAAACAATAAACCCAAAATTTTATGCCCAAAGTAACAAAACCCAAACATTAAATACTAAACCTTAGAATTTAAACTCAAATGTTAAACCCAGAACAATAAAACCCAAAAAAAAAACCTACACCCTAACCCTTAAACTAAACCCTAAACCCTAAGTTCAAAAAACAAACTAAGTCCAAAATACGAGAACCGAAATATGAAACACTAAACAATAGATTTTAAATATCAAACCCTTAGACACAAACCCTAAAACTAAGAAAGCCCTAAGCCCTTACCCTAACCTAAACCTAAACCATCAACAAAAACCCTAAGCCCAAATTACCAAAACCTAAACATTAAATACTAAAAATTAAATTTTAAACCTTAAATGCTAAACCCTGAACCATAAAACCTAAAAAAAACAATACCCTAATCTAACCTAACCTAAACCATAAACTTAAAACTTTAGGCCAAAATTGCCAAAACCTAAACAGTAAATATTAAACTATAAATTTTATACCATAAATGCTAAACCCTGATCCATAAAACCTAAAAAAACCCTATACCCTAACCCTAATCTTAACCCTACCCCTAAACCCTACACCCTAACCCTAAACCCCGAAAAATCCCTAAGTCCAAAATATGTAAACGTAAACATTAAATTCTAAATCATAGATTTTAAACCTCAAATCCTTAACCACAAACCTTAAAACCTAAAAAAAAAATTAGGCCAAACCCTAACCCTAACACAAAAGCATTAACCCAAACCCACATGCCCAAAATACAAGAACCCAAAGATTAAACACTAAACCATGGATTTAAAAAAAAATCTTAAACTTCAAAACCATAACCCTTATCCTATCCTTAAATTAAACCTTAAACCTAACCCTATCCTTAATCCTAACCCTAAACACTGAAGGAATACCAAAAAAATTAAATTAAACAATAAACCATAGATATTACAACTCAAATCCATAACCTTAAACATTAAAACCTAAAAAACAACTTAAACCCAAACCGTAACATAAACCCTAAAACCCAAGCCCAATATAACAAAACCCAAACATTAAACATTAAACCATTGATATTAAAGCTCAAATCCTAAACCTTAAATCTAGAAACCTAAAAGACCTATACTCTAACCCCAACCGTAACCCTAAACCCTAAACCAAAAATACCAAAACCCAATCATTAAATACTAAATCATAGATTTTAAACCTCAAATGCCAAATCATTAACCATAAAACCTAAAAACAAACCTACACTGTTACCCTAATCCTATCCCTAACCTAGACCCTAATAACCTTAAACCCTAAACCCTAAGTCCAAATAAAAACTGTAAGTCCAAAATACGAAAAAAAAGACATTAAAACTAGTCCATTGATTTAAACCTCAAATCCTAAACCACAAACCCTAAAACCTAAAAAAACCTAACCCTAACTCTAAAGCATTAACCCTAAACACCAAGCCCAAAATACAAAAACCCAAATATTAAATACTAAACCATAGATTTTAAACACAAATCCTAAACCCCCCCCCCAAAAAAAAAAAAACAAAAAAAACCTAAACCTTATGCCTAACCCTATCCCTAAAATGACCCTAACCCTAATCCAATCTTAACTTTAACACTAAACTCTAAACCCTAAACCCAATGTCCAAAATACATCCTAAACCTTGAACCCAAAAACCTAAGAAAACCCAAAATCCTAACCCTAACCCTAACCTTAGCCCAAACCTGAACCCTAACCCGAACCATAAATCATTCACCTGAAACCCTAGCCACAAAATAGCATAACCCAAACATTAAGAACTAAAACATCGATTTTAAGCCAAATATTCTAAACCCCAAAACCTAAAACCTAAAAACCCCTAAACCCTGACCCTAACCCTATCCCTAACACGAACCCTAACCCTAACACTATCTTAACCCTAATCCTAAACCTAGAGCCAAAAATACAAAAACCCTAACATTAAAAACTAATCCATTGATATTACAACTTTTATTGTTAACCCAAAACCTTAAACCCTAAAAAATAACCTAAACCCTAACCCTAACTCTAACATTAATCCTAACCCTAACCCTTCCATAAACCTTAAACCCCAAGCCATAAATACGAAAACCAAAACATTAAACACTAAACTATTCATATTAAACCTCAAATCCTCAAACCTAAATCTAAAAACTTAAATAAACAAAACTCTAACCTTAAACCTTACTTTAACCCTAACCTAAACCCTAATTTGAAAATGCTAAACCCAATTTTTAAATGCTAAACGATAGATTTTAAACGTCAAATGCTAAATCATGAACCATAAAACTTAAAACAAAAACCTACACCCTAACCCGAATCGTATCCCTAACCAAGACACTAATCCTAAACCTCAAACCCTAAAGCCTAATTCCAAATAAAAGTTCTAAGTCCAAAACACGAAAACACAAACATTAAACACTAGACCATATGTTTTAAACAACAAATACATCACAAACCTTAAAACCCAAAAAAAAAACTCAATAAACCATAACGCTAACCCCAACACTTACCCTAACCCTAAACCATTAACCCTAAACCCAAATCTCAAAATACCAAAACCCAAACATTAAATACAAAACCAATGATTTTAAACCAAAAATTCTAAACCCCATAACAAAAAAAAAATTAAAAAACCCTAAACCCTAGCCCTAACCTATCCCTAACAAGAACCCTAACCTTAACCCAATCTTTAACCTTAACCCTAAACTCTAAACCTAAAAACAAAGCCCAAAATACAAAAACACTAACATTAAACACTAAATCATAGATGTTACAACTCAAATCCTTAACCCAAAAATCTAAAACCTAAAAAACAACCAAAACCTTAACCCTAACATTACCCCTAACCCAACCCTATTATAAAACCTAATCCCCAAGTTCTAACAAAAGCCAAACATTAAACACTAAACCATTGATATTAAGTCTCAAATTCTAAATCCTAAACCTATAAAAATAAGAAAACCCAAAACCCTAAACCTAACCTTAACCTAACCCTAACCTAAATCTTAAACCTAGCCATAACCCTAAACAATCAACCCAAAACCCTAAGCCAAAAATACTAAAAACCCAAATGTTAAATACTAAACCATAGATTTTAAACCTCAAATGCCAAATCATGAACCATAAAACCTAAAAACAAATCTACACTGTTACCCTAATCCTATCCCTAACCTAGACCCTAATAACCTTAAACCCTAAGCCCTAAGTCCAAATAAAAACTATAAGTCCAAAATACGAAAACAAAGAAATTAAAACTAGTCCATTGATTTTAAACCTCAAATCCTAAACCACAAACGCTAAAACCTAAAAAAACCTAACTCTAACTCTAAAGCATTAACCCTAAAAACCAAGCCCAAAATACAAAAACCAAAACATTAAATACTAAACCATAGATTTTAAACACAAATCTTAAACCCCCCCGCCCAAAAAAAACAAAAAAAAAACTAAACCTTATCCCTAACCCTATCCCTAAAATGACTCTAACCGTAATCCTATCTTAACTTTAACCCTAAACTCTAAACCCTAAACCCAAAGTCCAAAATACCAAAACCATAACATTAAGCACTAAACCATAGATATTACAAATCAAATCCTTAACCCCAAATTTTAAAACGTAAAAAACAACCTTAACCTAAACATTACCCCTAACCCTTACCCTACCATAAACCCTAAACCCCAAGCCCAAATTACCAAAACCCAAACAGTAAGCACTAAACCATTCATATTAAGCCTCAAATCCTAAACCCTCAACCCAAAAACCTAAGAAAACCCAAAATCCTAATCCTAACCCTAACCTTAGCCCAAACTTGAACCCTAACCCGAACCATAAATCATTCACCAGAAACCCTAGCCACAAAATAGCATAACCCAAACATTAAGAACTAAACAACAGATTTTAAGCCAAATATTCTAAACCTCAAAACCTAAAACCTAAAAAACCCCTAAACCCTAACCCTAACCCTATCCCTAACACGAACCCTAACCCTAACCCTATCCATAACCCGAATCCTAAACCTAAAGCCAAAAATACAAAAACCCTAACATTAAACAATAATCAATTGATATTACAACTTTAATTGTTAACCCAAAACCCTAAACCCTAAAAAATTAACCTAAACCCTAACCCTAACTCTAACATTAATCCTAACCCTAACCCTTCCATAAACATGAAACCCAAGCCATAAATGCGAAAACCAAAACATTAAACACTAAACTACTTATATTAAACCTCAAATCCTCAAACCTAAATCTAAAAACCTAAAAAAACAAAACTCTAACCTTAAACCTTACTTTAACCCTAACCTAAACCCTAATTCGAAAATGTTAAAACCCAACTGCTAAAGCATAGATTTTAAACGTCAAATGCTAAATCATGAACCATAAAACTTAAAACAAAAACCTACACCCTAACCCGAATCGTATCCCTAACCGAGACACTAATCCTAAACCTTAAACCCTAAACCCTAATTCCAAATAAAAGTTCTAAGTCCAAAACACGAAAACACAGACATTAAACACTAGACCGTATGTTTTAAACCTCAAATACAAAATCACAAACCTTAAAACCCAAAAAAAAACTAAATAAACCATAATGCTAACCCCAACACTTACCCTAACCCTAAACCATTAACCCTAAACCCAAATCCCAAAATACCAAAACTCAAACATTAAATACTAAATCAATTATTTTAAACCAAAAATTTTAAACCCCAAAACAAAAAAAACCTTAAAAAACCTAAACCCTAGCCCTACCCTATCCCTAACACTAACCCTAACCCTAATACAATCCTTAACCTTAACTAAACTCTAAACCCTGAAAAGAAAGCCAAAAATACAAAAACACTAACATTAAACACTAAATCATAGATGTTACAACTCAAATCCTAAACCTAACCTTAACCTAACCCTGACCTAAATCTTAACCCTAACCATAACCCTAAACAATCAACCCGAAACCCTAAGCCCAAAATACTAAAAAACCCAAACGTTAAATACTAAACCATAGATTTTAAAACTCAAATGCCAAATCATGAACCATAAAAATTTAAAAACAAACCTACATTGTTACCCTAATCCTATCCCTAACCTAGACCCTAATAACCTTAAACCCTAAACCCTAAGTCCAAATAAAAACTCTAAGTCCAAAATACGAAAACAAAGACATTAAAACTAGTCCGTTGATTTTAAACCTCAAATCCTAAACCACAAACCCTAAAACCTAAAAAAACCTAACCCTAACTCTAAAGCATTAACCCTAAACACCAAGCCCAAAATACAAAAACCCAAACATTAAATACTAAACCATAGATTTTAAACACAAATCCTAAACCCCCCCCCCCCCAAAAAAAAAAAAAAAAACTAAACCTTATCCCTAACCCTATCCCTAAAACGACCCTAACCCTAATCCAATCTTAACTTTAATCCTAAACTTTGAACCCTAAACCCAAAGTCCAAAATACCAAAACCCAAACATTAATAACTAAACCATAGATATTACAAATCAAATCGTTAACCCCAAATTCTAAAACCTAAAAAAAGCCTTAACCTAAACATTATACCTAACCCTACCATAAACCCTAAACCCTAAGCCCAAATTACGAAAACCCAAACATTTAACACTAAACCATTCATATTAAGCCTCAAATCCTAAACCCTCAACCCAAAACCCTAAGAAAACCCAAATTCCTAACCCTAACCCTAACCCTAACCTTAGCCCAAACCTGAACCCTAACCCGAAGCGTAAATCATTCACCCGAAACCCTAGCAACAAAATATCATAACCCAAAAATTAAGAACTAAACCATAGATTTTAATCCAAATATTCTAAACCCCAAAACCTAAAACATAAAAAAACCCTATACCCTAACCCTAACCCTATCCCTAACACGAACCCTAACCCTAACCCTATCCTTAACCCTAATCCTAAACCTAAAGCCAAAAATACAAAAACCCTAACATTAAACACTAATCCATTGATATTACAACTTTAATTGTTAACCCAAAACCTTAAACCCTAAAAAAAAAACCTAAACCCTAAGTCTAACATTAATCCTAACTCTAACCCTTCCATAAACCTGAAACCCAAGCCGTAAATACGAAAACCAAAACATTAAACACTAAACTATTCATATTAAACCTCAAATCCTCAAACCTAAATCTAAAAACCTAAAAAAACAAAACTATAACCTTAAACCTTACTTTAACCCTAACCTAAACCCTAATTCGAAAATGCTAAAACCCAATCGTTAAATGCTAAACGATAGTTTTTAAATGTCAAATGCTAAATCATGAACCATAAAACTTAAAACAAAAACCTACACCCTAACCTGAATCGTATCCCTAAACCTTAAACCCTAAACCCTAATTCCAAATAAAAGTTCTAAGTCCAAAACACGAAAACACAGACATTAAACACTAGACCATATGTTTTAAACCTCAAATACAAAATCACAAAAGTTAAAACCCAAAAAAAAAAAAACCATAACGCTAACCCCAACACTTACCCTAACCCTAAACCATGAACCCTAAACCCAAATCCCAAAATACCAAAACTCAAACATTAAATACTAAACCAATGATTTTAAATGCCAAATGATAAACCCTGAATCATAAAACCTAAATAAACCTACACCGTAACTATTATCCTAACTCTAACCCTAAACCATAAACCATAAGTGCAAACTAAAAACCCTAAGTCCAAAATATGATACGCAAACATCAAGCACTAAACCAAGATTTTAAACCTTAAATCCTAAACCACATACCCTAAAACCAAAAAAAACAAAATTCTAAGCCTTAACCATTAACCCTAACACTATCCCTAAACCATTCACCTGAAACCCCACGCCCAAAATACCATAACCCAAACATTAAGCACTAACAATAGATTTTAAACAAAAAATTTTAAACCACAAAATTTTAAACCTAAAGAAAACCTAAACCCTAACCCTATCCCTTACCCTAACCCTAACCCTAACACTAACATTAACCCTAAACCTAAACCTAAAGCCTAAAACATCACACCCTAACATTAAACACTTATCCATATATATTACAACTCAAATCATTAACCCTAAACCCTAAAACCTTAAAAATAACCTAAACCCTAATCCTAACCCTATCATTAATACTAACCTTAACCCTACGATAAACCCTAAACCCAATTGATATTAAACCTTAAATCGTAAAATCTAAACCTAAAAACCTTAAAAACCAAAACCAAATCTCTAACCTTAACCCTAACCTTAACCCAAAATCTAACCCTAAACAATAAACCCGAAACGTTATGCCCAAAATAACACAACCCAAACTTTAAATACTAGACCTAAGAATTTAAAACTCAAATGTTAAACACAGAACCATAAAACCCAAAAAAAAACTACACCCTAACTCTTAACCTAAACCCTAAACCCTAAGTTCAAAAAAGAAACCTAAGTCTAAAATAAGAGAACCCAAATATGAAACACTAAACCATAAATTTTAAATATCAAACCCTTAAACACAAACCCTAAAAACTAAGAAAACCCTAAGCCATAACCGTAAACATAACCAAAACCATAAACCAAAACCCTAAGCCCAAACTACCGAAACCCAAACATTAAATACTAAAAAAATTATTTTTAAACCTTAAATGCTAAACACTGAACCATAAACCCTAAAAGTAACTATACCCTAACCCTAATTTTAACGCTAACCCATACCCTAACCTAAACCATAAACTTAAAATCTTAGGCCAAAATTGCCAAAACCTAAGCACTAAATATTAAACTATAAATTTTAAACCTTAAATGTTAAACCCTGAACCATAAAACCTAAAAAGAACCTTTACCCTAACCCTAACCCTTACCCTACACCTAAACCTAAACCCTACACCACAAAAAATCCCTAAGTCCAAAATACGTAAACCTTAACATTAAATACTAAACCGTAGATTTTAAACTTCAAATCCTAAACCACAAACCTTAATGCCTAAAAAAATAAACCCAAACCGTAACCCTAACCCAAAAGCATTAACCCAAAACCCCATACCCAAAATATAAAAACCCAAAGATTAAACACTTAACCATGGATTTAAACCTCAAATCATAAACCTTAAAAGAACCCTAAACCATAACCCTTACCCTATACTTAAATTAAACCCTAACCCTAACCCTATCCTTAATCCTAACCCTAAACCCTAAGAGAGAATACAAAAACCCTTAAATTAAAGAATAAACCATAGATATTACAACTCAAATCCATAACCCCAAACATTAAAACTTAAAAAACAACTTAAACCCTAACCCTCACATAAACTCTAAAACCCAAGCCCAATATAACAAAAACCAAACATTAAACATTAAATCATTGATATTAAAGCTTAAATCCTAAAACTTAAACCCATAAACCTAAAAGACCTAAACTCCAACCCCAACCCTAAGCCGAAAATACCAAAACCCAAACATTAAACACCAAACCATAGATTTTAAACCTCAAATGCCAAATCATGAACCATAAAACCTAAAAACAAACCTACACCGTTACCCTAATCCTATCTCTAACCCAGACCCTAATAACCTTAAACCCTAAACCCTAAGTCCAAATAAAAACTCTAAGTCCAAAATACAAAAACCAAGACATTAAAACTAGACCATGGATTTTAAAGCTCAAATCCTTAACCACAAATCCTAAAACCTAAAAAAACCTACACCCTAACCCTAAACCATTAACCTTAAACCCCAAGCCCAAAATACAAAAATCAGAATCTTAAATACTAAACCATAGATTTTAAACAAAAATCCTAAACCCCAAAACAAAAAAACTTAAAAAAAATCTAAACGTTAGCCCTAACCCTATCCCTAACACAACCCTAACCCTAACTCTATCTTAACTTTAACCCTAATCTCTAAAACCTAAATCCAAAGTCCAATATAGATAAACCCTAACAGTAAGCACTAAACCATAGATATTATAATTAATACTTTACCCCAAACTCTAAAACCTAAAAAAAAACCTAAACGCTAACCTTAAACCTAAAATACCACTAACTCAAATCCGACAATAAATCCTAAATCCCAAGCCCAAAATACCAAAACCCAAACATTAAACACTAAACCAACGTTGTTAAGCCTCAAATCCTAAATCCTTAACTCAGAAACCTAAGAAAACCCAAAACCCTAACCCTAATAATAACATTTAACATAACCCATACCCAAACCTTAACCCTAATCCTAACCGTAAATCATTCACCCGAAACACCACATACAAAATACCATAACCCAAACATTAAACAATAAACAATATATTTAAAATCAAATATACTAAACCCCAAAACCTAAAACTTAAAAAAAACTTAACCCTAACACTATCCCTAAAACAAACCCTAACCCTAACCCTATCCTTAACCTAATCCTTAACCAAAAGCCCAAAATACCAAAACCTTAACATTAAACACTATTCCGTTGATATTACAACTTAAATCGTCAACACAAATCCCTAAAACCTAAAAAATAACCTAAACTCTAACCTTAACTGTAATATTAATCCTAACCCAAAACCTACCATACACCCGAAGCCCCAAGCCCATAATACAAAAACCAAAAAATTAAACACTAAGCTATTCATATTAAACCTCAAATCCTAAACCCTAAACCTAAAAACCTAACAAAAAAACCCTAACCTTAACCCTAACCCTTAACCTAACCCTAAACCCTAAGCCAAAACTATCGAAACCCAAACATTAAATACTAAACCATAGATTCTAAACCTCAAAGGCTAAATCATGAAAAATAAAACTTTTAAAAAAACATACACCCTAACCCTAATCCTAAACCTAACCCAGACACTAATCCTAAACCTTAAACCTTAACACTAATTCCAAATAAAAAATTCTAAATGTCCAAAAATACATAGATATTAAACACGAAACCATATATTTTAAACCTCAATTACTAAACCACAAACCCTAAAACCTAAAAAAACCTAAAAAAATTCTAAACACTAACACTAACCCTAAACCTAAACCCCAAGACAAAATACTAAAATCCAAAAATTAAATGCTAAAGCATAGATTTTAAACAAAATATCCTAAACCCAAAACAAAAAAACTAAAAGAAAAACTAAACCCTAGCTCTAAACCTATCGCTAACACAAACCATATTCCTAAACCAATCTTTAAACTTAACCATAAACTCTAAACCCTAAAACCGAAGCCAAAAATACAAACACCCTGACATTAAACACTAAACCATATATATTACAACTAAAATCCTTAACCCCAAATACTAAATCCTAAAAAACCACCTAAACTCTAACCCTAACCCTATCCCAACCATAAACCCTAAACCCCAAGCCATACAAAAATCCAAAAATTAAACACTAAACCATTGGTATTAACCCTCAAATACTAAACCCTAAATCCAAAAAATTAAGAAAACTGAAAACCCAAACCTTACCCTACCCCTAACCTTAACCTAAACCTTAACCCTAACCCTAACCCTAAACCATAAACCCAAAACTCTAGCTCAAAATACCAAAAGCCAAACATTAAATTCTAAACCATAGATTTTAAACATCAAATTCTAAAACCTTAACCTTAAAACCTTAAAACACATACACCGTAACTCTTATCCTAACCGTAACCCTCAACCCTATTCCCTAAACCCTAAGACCATACTAAAATTGCTTCCTCATTTCCAAAAATTTTTCTCTCTCTAATTTCTCTCACTAACACGCGCTCTCTAGGAAAACTTCAGCTTCTAACTCTAACGGCTACTTCAGCCAAATTGAGTTGACGCATGAGCCGCCGAAGGCCATCTGTAGGTTGCCGAACAAGCGCCAACAGGGGCGCCTAAACACAATGCAACAAGAATCGCCCTCTAATTGGTCTCACAACTCTGGGAATTCGCCTTTGAATAAAGCAATGAATAGTGCGAACTCCAAGAGGGAAATGGCAGGGAATCGCGAAATTATTTCCCCTAAATCAAACAGGCTAAATCAAAAAGATAGGGATATTGGGATGATTCCCCTAATCAATGGCAACAACATACTGAAAAATCAGATGTAATTTGGCCGTGCCAATTATGAGAAGGGAAGTGGCAAAAACTCGCCATGAAACTTGATCTCAAATTCAAATGGCTTACCAAGTGATTCGAGGTGAAATACCTACTGGGGTTTATTCCCCTTGGAATGGCGTATCTCCTACCATAAACTCAGCCCCAAAGGATGCCTAGGTCGACGGCGACAAGAATATCATTTATGGAGAAGTCGTGAAATTTTTTTATGAAACTAGAACTCAAAATCGAACAACTTCCCAGTAGATTCGAGGTGAAATATCTATTGGCATTTGTTCCCTTTGGAAAGGCGCCTCTCCTACATCAATTTCCACCTCAAAGGATTGCCAGGTCGCCGGCGACAAGAATTCCGGTGACTCAAATATTAGTCTAACGGAAGTTGATGAAGGTGGAGAAAATGAGGTAGAATCTTATACTCAAGGTGTTCACCTCATTAACATATCCAATAAACTTTTTCAAGACTATAATACAGTGGAAAATGATGAGCAACACGACTCAAAAATTCAACATGGGGGTGGGATTTTAAAAAGCACAGCTAGGAATGCTACTCTAAACTCAAAAATTCAACAAAGCTCATCAGTAACTCAGCCAAGAGAAGTGATAGACGTAGAGAACTCATCACACTTCTCTTTTGGAGTGAAGGCTATCGACAACACAATAACAAAGGAAAATCAATTGCAGGAAGGTATGTAGGATGACTTCAATGATCGTGTTAAGGATGTTAACATACAAGAACAACACCAAAATGGCAAAGGGTAAGAAGGGAAGAAGCAACAATCACGTATGCAAGCTGACAATGATCGAATTATGGTTGTTAAGATACAAGAAAAAAATAAAAATGACAATGGTCAAAGGGAGAAGGAACAACATTCAGGTAAGTATCCTCAACCCAATTTTAAACAAAATCAGAATTACAATTAACTAGTGTTGGCCATGTGCATGAAAATGTCATGGGAAATGTAGCTGATGATTCTAGTAATTTAGTACAGAAGGATATAGCCAATAAGTTTGGGAATCAAAAACAGAGCAATCAATGGAAAAGGGATGGTGATCAGGGAAAAAAATAAGAGTAATGTGGGGGAAAATAAGGAGCAAAACATATACCATAGAGACTTTCCAAAAATCTCTAGCAATTTTGATAAACAAAATCCTCCTTTAAAAAATAATTCCCAGCCTACTCCCCACCATAAAGTGGTCGAAAAAAACATTACTAAAAGCCATCAAAACAATCAACAACAAAAAATCCATGAACCTGCTCCTTGTACTGTGGTTCAGACCTTGGATGCAAAGGTTAGGACACATTCATGCTGCCCAAGCACCCACTATTGTGCTCAACACTCCTCCTAAGCAGACTACCAAGCAAGGACAGTCTGCAGTCATCTTCGACATGTACGATTTTGTTCATACCTTAGCGGTTGACTATAAATATACTTTGGTGGGAAAGTTCAGTGTAACAATGCCTAAACTGGAGCTCATCAGGAAGAGCTTTATTCAACAAACCCAACTAAGTGGGGAGGGGGGGTTAGTATGCTCACTATAACTCTAGGTATGTGTTCATTGATCTTCAAAATGAGTTAGATTACAACACTGTTTGGACTCAAAAGAGGATGACTTATGAGGGTAAACTTATGAGATTACAGGCCTGGACACCATTCTTTGCTCCGGAGGAAGAAACCCCCATTGTTCTAGTTGGGATTCTCTTACAAGGACTTCCATAGCATTGCTTCAACAATCCTTTCTTTATCCCTCTCTTAGAAAATGTAGGCAAAGTCTTATATTTAGACACTGCTTCTATTACAAGGACAAGAGCAGGTATGGACAAGGATAAAATGCAGATTGACTTGACTAAACCCAGGCCAAGACATGTGTGGATTGGCTTAGACAATGATGATAATACTATTGGATTTTGGCAGCCCGTGGAGTATGAAAATATCCAACCATACTGTGAGTATTGCAGACATCAAGGTCATGAGGTAGATGAATGCAAATCAAAGATGAGAGATGATGACTACAGACAAAGGATGGAAAAGGAAAAGGAGAAAATGGACAGAAATATGGAACAACAAAATCACAAAAGAAAAGAGAATGTTCAAGCACAAACTAAGGAGAATCGGGAAAAAAGAAAACAAAACCACAATGATAAGGGGAAGCAGAAACAAGTAGAGCAGGAGAAGGAAGAAGAATGGCACACACAAAGGAGGAATAATTCCAAAACACAGGAAGAGAAGAACAATAAGACAACATGGAAACCAGTCCATACTCCAAGTCAGCTAGCAAATGAACAAAATCAGGATACATCTCAGCGAACAGGTAACCTAAATAATTTCCAATATAAGTCTTTCAATAATTTGGCTATGCAGGAACCTTATGTAGGAAACCATGAGAAACAGCTTGAGAAGAACAAAACTATCCCACAGGGAAACACAAATAGAAGTAACATTATCAAAGGACCATCTGATCAGAATCTGAGCTTCCAAAAATCAGGTATCATAGCAATGCAACCTAAATCTTTTTGTGTGTTGAATGAGAATGATGATGTTTTTAGAGGTATGGAAGGGGGGTGGAAGGGGATGGAAGGAGGAAACTACTAACTTGCCGGAAGGGGGTACCAAAAGGGAGAGTTTGCCTCATGTTATGCATAAGGGGGTATATAAAGAACATAGCCCAGATTTTAGAGACCCTGATAATTCTAGCAAGAAGCAACATCAAGAGGAACAACAACAGAATCAACAACAGGTACAGGCTGCAAAAACCAGACAACTATTAAAAGTGAAACAAACAAGGAAAACAACAAAATAGAAATGAAGATAGTGATGGAAATGACAGGGTTACCAAGACAAATGATATGGGGAAGCAGATTGACAATTGTACTCCTGAAAGCACTCCCAAGAGAAAAAAATAAGCCAAGCAAACAAAAAAGGGATGCTTCTAAAAGGAGACAAAAGATACAGTAGAACAGTGAAGAGGAACACACTCAGGGAAATGAGAAGGAACCATGCAAAAAATTTGTGATGGTCAATGACAACCATGGTTTAGATATTATACCTTTGTAGACTAGATACATGACTCCACCTTCGACCGAACCACCAGATAAGAGGCAACAATTATGTCAAGTTAATACAATACCTTTGATTGATGAGTATGATGTGAATATTTATGAAGATGAATTTGATAGAGACAACCATTCTCTAGATGATCCGGATGATAATGATGAGTATGATGTGAATATTTATGAAGATGAATTTGATAGAGACAACCATTCTCTAGATGATCCGGATGATAATGATGAGACTAGTGAGGCTGATTAAAGCCTTCAGTCCTTCGAATGATAAGGCTATAGAGGATGGCCTTCAACATGTTTCAAAAAATCAAGGCTTATCTGCAAGAAGGTTCCAACATTATAGGTTTCATTTCAATAATCAAGATAGCAACACTATCACAGCTAGCAGACCAAATACTAGATTATTCTCCTTTAGATATTCCTAATGATTAGTACAATCATTTGGAATGTGAGAGGGATCAACACTCAAGGGGTGTTGGAGAGAGTCAAAATGCTCAGGAAATTCCACCATTTATTAATTATCACTATCTTGGAACCTTTTTCAGATATTGTACATGTGAAAAATTTCAAAGTTCAATTGAATATCGAAATTGCTTCTAGTAACTGTAATGATAAGATTTTTGTTTTTTGGAGTACTAATATTGACTATAAGATTCTTGATGAAGATTAACAGCAAATAACATGTGACATAAAACACAATGAGTTACAGAGGAAGTTCATTACTACTTTTGTCTATGCAAAATGTAAAGATTATTTGAGGAGACCTCTTTGGGATAAGATGCTTCAGCAAGCATATGAGGAGACCAAACCTTGGTGTGCAATAGGTGATTTCTATGTTATAACTGCAGTGGATGAAAAGCTGGGAGGGGCACCTTAAAAATTGAGGAAAAGTATGGATTTTATAGCTTTTATTGAAGCATGTGGACTTGTGGACTTTGGTTTTAGTGGCCACAAATTCACATAGTCCAATAAGAGAGGTATTAATCACAGAATCTCGAAGAGGCTTGACAGGGCCATGGTTAATGATTCTTGGCTAAAAAAATGCTCAAACCTCTATTACTCATTTGTCTTTTAGTGGATCTGATTATTGTATTTCAAATTCCTCAATTATTGGGTGGAAAACTCTCTTTTCAAGGAAACTGTGCAGACTTGTTGGGATAGAGAAGTGGATGGTATTGGTATGTGAAGATTTCATCACAAAATGAAAAGGTTGGCTAACATTCTTAGTGCATGGTCAAGGAAAAAATTTGGGGATATTTTTCAAAATGTCAGAATGTATGAGGAACAGGTTCACAAGGCGGAGGAGAAATACATTCTTCACAAAAATGATGCTAACAGAAGTGCATTACATGAGATTAATGCTAAATATATCAAGTTCCTCAAGTTGGAGGATACTATTTTGAAAAAGAAAACTGAATTACAGTTTTTCAAAAAGATGGAGATACAAATTCTAAAATACTTTCATTCCATTATAAGAGGAAGAAGAAGAAAATTATTTGTGCACAAGATTATCAGTGAAGATGGGGAATGGATACAAGGTGAGGATGATATTGCTAAGACAGGTTGTGCTCATTTCGAGGAGATTTTACAGGTGAGAAAAAGCTCATCAATGAAGATACTTTGGAATGCATTCCAAGGATGGTCAGCCAGGAACAAAATACCCATCTTACAAGTTTGCCCGATATGGAGGAACTTAAAAGTGTGATTTTCTCTATGATGCAGCAGGTCCTGATGGTATGAATGGTTACTTTTTTCAAAAATGTTGGCACATTATCAAGGATGATTTATAGGAGTTGTTAAGGCCTTCTTTAGTGGGGAAATTATTCCTAAGTATTTCTCCCATTCTTGTATTTTCCTACTTCCTAATGCTAGTAATCCAATAAAGCTAACTCAATTTAGTCCAATAAGTCTGAGTAACCTCACTAGCAAGATTATATCTAAACTAGTAAGTACAAGACTTATCCCTATTCTCCCTTCTTTGATTTCTTCCAATCAATCCGGGTTTTTTAAGGGTAGAAGTAATTCTGAGAATATAATTCTTGCTCATGAAATCATCCACCATATTAAGAAACCCAATGTTGGGTGTAATGTCATCATAAAGATAGACATGGCAAAGGTGTATGACATGATTTCTTGGTCATACAATTGCTTGGGGATTATTGTCAACAATTGGTATTGAATTATTGTCAACGGTAAGAGGTATGGCTTCTTTCATTCCACATGAGATCTCAAGCCAGGTGATCCCTTATCCCCTGCCCTATTTATATTTGGTGCAGAAGTGTTATCTAGGTATCTTAATAGGTTACATTCTCATCCGGACTATCATGGCTTCTTCATGGAGAAGAGGGAACATCAAGTAAATCACTTGACCTTTGCTGATGATATAATACTTTTCACTTCTGGAAGGAACAAAACCTTGAACCTCTTAATGAAAACTCTAAATGGGTATGAAGAGACTTCCGTACAACTCATCAATGAAGACAAGAGTCATTTTATGCTACAATATAATTCTTTCAATAGCACACGAGGTAGAATTTAAAGACTCACAGGCTTCAAACAAAAGCTAGGTCCTCTTACTTACCTAGGCTGGCATTTATTTGTTGGTAGGCCTAGGAATATATATTTTTCTAGATCTTGTTAACAAAGTTGTTTGCAGGATTAAAGGATGGCAAACCAAACAACTCAGTTATGGAGGGAAAACAGTACTTACAAAGCATGTGTTACATGCAATACCAATACACCTTCTGTCTGAAGTAACTCCTCCATCCACTGTGCTTAAACCCATTCAAATGCTAATAGCAGATTTCTTCTAGGGATGGAGGAATGGGAGAAAGATATATCATTAGGAATCATGGAAGAATCTTAGCTTTCCTTATGATGAAGTGGGAGTAGGCATGAGAAATTTAAAGGATATCTGTATGGCCTTTCAATTCAAACAATGGTGGATTTTTAGAACATAACAAACCTTGTGGGGTGACCTTTTGAAAGCAAAATATTGCAAAAGATCCAATTCTGTGAGCAAAAAGTGGGATACTGGAGAATCATTGACATGGAAGAACATGTTGATGAATAGACAACATGTGGAACAACATATCCAATGGAAGCTTCAGTCTTGAAATTGTTCTTTTTTGTGGGATAATTGGCTTGGCAATGGCCTACTAGCACAATTTTCCAACAATAGCAACAGATTTAACAATGCAACAATGCATGAATTATGGGAAGAAAGGAGTTGGAACTTGAACAAGTTGATAGAACAAGCACCAGCTAGTCAATTCTCCAACATCATTGCCACAGAAATTTCCCCTCAACTTCACCTCCATGATCAAGTTGTCTGGAAGCTCAATAATCATGGCACCTTTAAATGTTTATCAACTTGGGAGGATATCAGGGAAAAAGGATCAAGAATCAGTTTAATTCATTGTTATGGAATAAAAACATTCCTTTTAAAGCTTCTTTTCTAATATGGAGGACCCTAAAGGGTAAACTCCCCACTAACGAGAAATTAACTAATTTTGGCATTGAGCCATCAAAGTGTTTTTGTTATGTTAATAATGCAGGTATGGACAATATTTAGCACATCTTCAGTTCAGGACAATTTGCTGCCAAAGTGTGGAGCAATTTTGCAGCCACACCAAGGATCCAATGTTGCTGCCACTCGCTGCAGCAGCCACTCCAACAATGGTTGTCTGCAAAGGCCAACAATGCAGCCCACAAGATTCTTCTGCAAGCCATCCCTATTCTCATATGCTGGAACTTATGGAAGAACAGGTCAAATACGCAATTTACAAGGACAACTAAAAGATGTTATGTATAGAATTTCCTCATATCAAATGGCCAGCCAAATGGACTGCTTTGATCCAGAAATGTGAAGGATGTGTTGAAAACACCAAGGTAAGTTTGGTAGCTTAGAGCAAACCCGCTGATCAGTGGATCAAGGTAAACACTGATTGCAGTGCACTTACCAATCCAGGTAGGCTGGGTGTTGGAGGTATTTTGAGGGATAAAGATGGACAATTGATGATGGCCTTCGCAGCAACTCTTGGTGAAGGAACAAACAGTAAAGAAGAGATTGAGGCAGCCGTTTTTGGTTTGACTTGGGCATTGGAGCTTTGTTACATGAAAATTTTATTGGAACTTGATTCACAGCTCGTTGTGAAGTGGATAAATCAAAAAGTAACCCCTCAATGGAATTTCATAACTCAGCTAGGCAGGCTGCAAAATCTGATCAACCAGACTCAAAACTTCAAATGCACACACGATTTAAGAGAAGCAAACTGGGTTGCTGATGCTATGTCAAAACACAGCCACCAAACAACCAATCTTCAAGTATATTCAATTGGACTTATTGGAAATGCCAAGTTTTAGGAGGAAGAAAACCAAGAGAATTAAAGAACCTCCGTGAATTTTAATTATCTTTTCAACTTAGCTATAATGTATAATAGTCATAGCTTCTTTGAATAGGTTAGGATAGTTCTGCAAATTTAAAGGAAGAGTCTCCCTTGTTTATGTTTCCTAGATTCTATATATTGAGAGAAGTCCTCTCTTCTAGGTACTTAGTATTTTTGATTCATCTTTTGTTTAAAGGAGGAGCTGACTTCCTTTTTCAAAAGTTGACTCCAAATAATCATAGGTTAGAGGTTAGGTTTATGACCCCTTCTGTATATTTTGTTTTGTTATAAATGTTAAAGCCTGGGGGTGTTGCTCAGCCTTTACCCCTCCAAGGGTAATTCAACTAAAAAAAAGCCATACTAAAAAACCTAAGTCCAAAATACGATACCCAAACATCAAACACTAAACCATAGATTTTAAACCTCAAATCCTAAACTACATACCATAAAACCTTAAAATAACCTAAACCCTAACCCTAACCCTAACCCTAACCTTAACCCTAACCCTAGCCCTAAACCATTCACCCAAAACCCCACGCCAAAAATACCATTACCCAAACATTAATAACTAACAAATGATTTTAAACCAAAAATAGTAAACCCCAAAATCTAAAACCTAAAAAAAAAAAATAAACCCTAACCCTAACCCTATCCCTATCCCTAACTCTAAACCTAATACTATCCTTAACCCTAACCCTAAACCTAAAGACAAAAATACCAAACCCTAACATTAAACACTATTCCATAGATATTACAACTCAAATTGTTTACCCAAAATCCTAAAACCTAAAAAAGAACCTTAACCCTAACCCTAACCCTAGCCCTAACATTAATACTTATCCCTAATCCTACCATAAACCTTAAACACAAGCAAAAAAATACTAAAATAAAAGCATCAAACAATAAATTGTTGATACTAAACCTCAAATCCTAAAGCCTAAACATAAAAACCTAAAAAAACCAAATCCCTAACCCTAATCCTAACCGTAACATTAACCTTAACCTAACTGTCACCCTAAACCATAAACCTGAAACTTAATGCCAAAAATACGATAACCCAAACATTAAATACTAAACATTAGATTTTAAAACTCAAAAGTTAAACCTAGAACAATAAAACCTAAAAAAAATAACCTACACCCTAACCCTTAACTAAACCCTAAATCCTATGTTCAAAAAATAACCCTAAGTCCAAAATACGAGAACCCAAATATGAAACACTACACCATAGATTTTAAATATCAAATCCTTAGCCACAAACCCTAAAACCTAAGAAGAACCTAAGCCTTAACCATAACCCTTACCAATACCCTAACCCTAACCTCAACCATAAACCCAAAACCCTAAGCCCAAATTACCAAAAAACAAACATTAAATAATAAAAAGTAAATTTTAAACCTTAAATTGTAAACCCTGAACCGTATAACTTAAAAAAAACTATACCCTAGCCCTAATATTAACACTAACCCTAACCCTAACCAATACCTTAACCTAATCCTTACCTAAACCATAAACCTAAAACCGTAAGCCCAAAATACCAAAACCCAAACATTAAATACTAAACTATAAATTTTAAATCTTAAATGCTAAACCCTGAACCACAAAACCTAAAAAAAACAAATACACCCTAACCCTAAATCCTAAACCCTAAACCAGAAAAAACCCTAAGCCCAAAATACGTAAACCTAAACATTAAATACTAAACCATACATTTTAAATCTCAAATCCTAAACCGCAAACCCTAAATCCTAAAAAAAACTAAACCCTAATCAAAAACCATTAACCCAAAACCTCGTGCCCAAAATACAAAAAGCCAAAGAGTAAACACTAAAGCATGGATTTACACAAAAAATCCTAAACTCCAAAACCTAAAACCTAAAAAAAAATAAAACTTAACCCTTACCCTATCCCTAACATGAACCTATCCCTAACCCAATCTTAACTTTAACGCTAAACTCTAAATCCTAAACCCATTATACAAAATACAAAAACTCAACTATTAAGAACTAAATCATAGATTTTAAAACTTAAATCCTTATCCCCAAACTCTAAAACCTAGTAAACAACCTAAACCCTAACCTTAACCCTAACATTACCCCGAACCCAAACCCTATAATAAACCCTAAACCCCAAGCCCAAAATACAAAAACTCAAACATTAAACACTAAACCATTAATACTAAGCCTCAAATTCTAAAACCTAAACCCAAAAAAGTAAGAAACCACAAAACCCTAACCTTAACCCTAACCCTAACTCTAACCCTAACCTTAACCATAACCCTAAACCTAACCCTAAACCTAAACAATTCACCCGAAACCCCACGCACTAAATACCATAACCCAAACATTAAACACTAAACCATATATTTTAAACCAAATATTTTAAATCCCAAAACCTAAAACCTATAAAAAAAAAGAACCTAAATCCTAACCCTAACCCTATCCCTAACACGAACCCTAACACTAACCTATCCTTAACCCTAATCCTAAACAAAAAGCCAAAAAACCCAAGACCCTAATATTAAAAACTAATCCATTTATATTATAACATAAAACGTTAACCCAAAAATGTAAAACCTAAAAAAATTACCTAAGACCTAATCCTCACTTTTACATTAATCCTAACCCTAACACTACTATAATGTCAAAACCCCAAGCCCAAAATACGAAATCCAAAATATTAAACACTTAACTATTGATATTTATCCTCAAATCACATACCCTAAACGTAAATATCTAAAAAAAAAAACCTAATCTTAACCCTAACCATAACCTTAACTAACCATAACCTTAACCCTAAACGCAAAGCCAAAAAGCCAAAAACCTAAACATTAAATATTAAACTATAGATTTTATACCTCAAATGCTAAATTATGAACCATAAAACATTTAAAACAATCTACACCCTAACCCAGGCTCTAATCCTAAATACGAAAACCCAAACCCCAACCCTAACCCAAACCCTAACCTTAACCCTAAACCATTAACCCTAAACCCCATTCCCAAAATAACAAAACCCAAACATTAAATACTGAACCAAAGATTTTAAGCCAAAAATCCTAAAGCCCCCCAAAAACCTAAAAAAAACCAAAACCCTAGACCTTACCATATCCTTAATATGAACCCTAACCCTAACCAATTCCTTAACCTTAACCCTAAACTTTAAAACCTAAACCAAAGACCAACATACCAAAACCCTAACATTAAACACTAAACCATAGATATTACAACAAACGTCCTTAACCACAAACTCTAAAACTTTTAAACAACCTAAATCCTTACCCATACCCTAAACCTAACATTACCCCTAACCGTAACCCTTCCATAAACCCTTAACCCAAATCCCAAAATACCAAAACACAAACATTAAATACTAAACCATTGATATTAACTCTCAAATCCTAAACCCTAAATCCAAAAACCTAAGAAAACCAAAAAGCCTAAGAAAACTCAAACCTTAACCCTAACCCTAACCCAAACCTTAACCCCAGCCCTATCCCTAAACAATAAACCCAAAATCCTAAGCCATAAATACATCGCGCCCCATTTTTTGAATTTTTTCTCTCTCTAGAATCTTCTCTCTCTAACAGACTCTCTCTCTCTCTCTCTCTGTCATAATGGATATTGAACAGTCACGCAAGCGCACCACCACAACGGCGCATGCATTGCCGATGGGGGTCAGATGGCCGCCGGACCAAAGACAAAAGGAGCGCCATGGAGATGGCTACAAACCCCAACATAACATGCTTCAAGACCAATCTCAGAACGCCTCAAAATTGTAGGCAAATGATGTGATAAAAATTGCGATTATGGAAAGGGAGTTCGATGAAGATCGAGAAAATATTTTCCAAGGAATTTCTGAGTGAAATCGTGATCAATCACATATCTAAAAATCAGTCGATTCCCCCGTTGTAATCAGTCAGAATCGAGAGGCACAGATTGTAGGAATTGCGATGGAGTCAACTGAGTCGAATACACATTTTCGATCAAATTCTAGTCAAGTTTGTGAGGGTTCAACCACTGGGATTTGTTGCCCCAACGATGAGATCCATCCCACTTCAATCTTAGGTGAAATGGACAGAGGAATCGCCGCCGGTGAGAACTTCGGTGAAGAGAGAACTCGAATCGTCGGAACTCATAGAATTCTGTCAAATGAGACTGATTCTCCGGCCAAGAACTTCCATCTAATAGATAACTCCAATCACTCCAAAGGGGAAATCAAGAACAACGATATTTCAACACCATCCATTGATCCTAATTCTATATTACAGAAAGAAAAGCACGAAAGTGAAGGAGAGACCTCTGGTTCTGGTCGAAAGGCCAAACAAAACACCAACTTGGAGGTTTCTCAGTTGATCGAAGCAACAACATTTGGAGAAGAAAACAAAACACAACTAGTGCAAAATTTGATTGAGCAGCAAGGTACTAAGCGGAACACTATAAGGATGCACCAAGCGACTTCATCAAATGACACACAATCATCAATTTTTTTTGTTTAGCAGGTGATTCTTCCTATATAACACCTTATTTTAATGTAGGGTAACTCGCAAATCACACCTCACCGGGATGAAAAAGGTGAGGAACATGGAAATGTACCGCTGCAAAGGCTAGAACACTCAAGGCAAAAACTTGATCAATCAGGCAAAGAGTTACAGCAGGGAGGAAATGAACAAATAAATGATGCAAGCTTCAAAAAGGTCGCAAAAAAGGTTGAAGGAAGTGTTGCCAACAAGGTTCAAGGGAGTGTTGCCAAGCAAAATTATCAATCCAAATACACCTACAATCAAAGAGGAGTCAACTCATTGAATCAAATCAAGCAAGCAAGTGTGGAGTACCATAATAACTTCCCCAAAATATCCAACAACTACTCCAGGTATGATCCTAATACTCAAGCTTATAGAACTAATAATCAGGGCACTAATATTGTTCAGGTTACTGCTAGAAGTCCAAACAACCAACAACATGTTCAGAATCTTAACAACAATGCTAAATATGAAAAAAATTCTTAACCTGCACCATATACTGTGGTGCATTCTCTTGCTGCAAGGTTTAGATGCAATCAGTCCAAAAATGAAATTCCTGTTGTCTTAAAGGATCCTATCCATACGACTAGATAGGGATTTCGGTTGTGCTACTTGATGAGGATGACTACTATGTGAAATTGGCTGAGTTTTGTAAATACACCCTTGTAGGCACGTTCACTAATATGATGCCTAAAACGGAACTGGTGAGAAAAAGCTTTATTCTCCAAACTCAATTCACAGGAAGTGTGAAGATCACACATTTCAATGCAAGACATGTTTATATTGAGCTAGATAATGAGTTTGACTACCAAAGAGTTTTGACGAAGGTTAGAATGAATATTGAAGGGCAAGTGATGAGAATAAAAACTTTGACCCCTGATTTTACCCCGGAAGAGGAAACTCCCATTGCTCCCATTTGGGTGGCCATTGATACGCTCAAACTTACTTCTCAAATAAGAGGTAAATCGGTCGTATCGAGTAAAGAACCCAACTAATGAGGTTGGGATAGTTCCCACGAGGAAAATTGTTCAGACATAACTTCAATCTATTATTAATACTATTTAGTCAATTATTTCCTTGGAAAACAAAGACAATAAAAGGGGGTTTTTTACTTATAAATAAATAAAAATAACTATCTAAATTAAATGAGACAACTAATAGCTTAAAAAATTGGATTTTAATAAATTAATAAAAGTAACTAGGGTTTACGTGTTCCCCATAGGTTTCTAACTTGATAATTCTAACTATAACAATTCTTTCCTAGTATCTTGCATGCGAAGTGATAAGTTATGTATTTCGAAATCCTTGGTCCGGCATCTATAAAATTTCCCGCCGCACCTTGGTCCGGCTAAGTGTGTTGCTATACTAACCCTTACCTTTACCTCATATTAAGCATAGTATTCGATAATTGACTAAGTTATTACGTCGTACCCATCAATACTAGCCTATAAGATAGTATACACTAAATCTAGGTTGATAATTCTTTTCCTATTATCTACCTCCTTGGTCCGGCAAGTAGCATTAAGGCGAGTTCTAACGTTGGCCATCCGTTAAAAAGACTTCTAAGCGAAAGAATTATCAATACATGCAAGACACTATCCTAGAATTGTTATTTTTCTTAGGTTTTACCTCATTATTCGCCTATGGTTCCAACAATCCTAGTTATGGAGTTTAGCTACCCATAGTCATAATCACAATATTAAAATATATAATATAAGAATTCATGCACTTACTTTAATGAGAAAGAATAAAATCCAGAAATTTACTTGATTAATCGACAAAATCACCAACAATCAACTCTAGAAAATAGTGGAACCATCCAAAGTGTAATAATAAAGAATAATCTCCTCACAAAGAAAATAACATAAAATATTCTAATCACCAAAGAGTCTAAAAATAAAGACTCTAACCCCAAAAACGAGGTTTTTCTAACTATTTATAAAAAATAAAAACCTAATTACAGAAGGACTCTATTTGCTGGAAATCTGTCAAAACGCGTCTGGGTCGACGGGCCGTCATGGTCACAATGGGCCGTCATGGACTCCCTCGTCCCATACTTGTACAAATTCTTCTGCTGCTCTCTTTATTACCCTTGATGGCAGGCATGACGGATCTTCACCGACGCAACGGTCTGTCGAGGTTCTCCATTCTAGAACACTTGAACTCTTGGAATTAGGGTACTAGGACTATATCTCTGATTTTCATGATGAACCAGCAGGACGGACCGTCATGGCTACGACGGTCCGTCACACACTCCGTAACCTCAAACTTGGTCAGACTTCCCCATCTTCCTTCAGTAGCTTCACTACGATGCCACCTACGGACCGTCACAGGCACGACGGACCGTCACAAGCTCCGTAGGTGGTACTTTTCTGCATTTCTTGCTCAAAAACGTCCGCATTCATATTTTAGACAGATTTCCTGCAAATAAAGAGTAACTTACATAAAAATTAATACAAAAAGGCTTTTGACTTAAGGAAAAAAATTAAAAATACCGTGAAACATCGGTATATCAACACCCTCAACTTAATTTCTTTGTTTGTCCTCAAGTGACGCACTATGACTCAATACAAAATCTTTGTACAATAGTATCCATATTTTATCTTTCGCAATCATTTGGCTATCAATCCCGATCAGTCTCATCATATTTATGCATCATATCACTATTAGGCTTGAATTATGTGGAATCAGACCATGACACAGACTCACCATGCACTAACACCTATCCTCTTCAATTTCTCACAGAGGTGCTAATATTTCCGGTATTGCAACTAGTGTCCTCTCTCCAAAACAATTTCCTCAATTTTCACACAATGATTTCAGTTTGAGTATAAGGATTACTTTTCAACACTCACTCTCAGAACAAATTCACACTCATTCATACATATTGCAAGAAGTTTGCCCTTATTTTCACAGCTTTAAGTTCCCTATACAACTTTTAGGATCACGGTAGGACTTTCTTAGCTAGTAACATAGGCTCAGGGTTAGGTAGGGTATATTTAGGTATACTTTAGTGACTTTTTGCCCTCCTTGACATATCGGCTAATCATACTTCTTTTCATCATTTTATTTCTCCCAATTTCCCATATTCTTTTACCTTGCTATTTTCCCTTCTTTCTTCATTGGTGTAAGTTACTCTCTTCTTTTCTTGCTTGTATTTATTGTATTTTTTTTAATTTCACTTTTCTTTCAACTGATTCTTGAGTCACTTTACTTTTGGTCTTTCTATCTCTTTGTTCTTTCAACCCCACTTTCAAAAGCATTCCTCATAATAGCCACCCTCAACTCATGGATTTGCCATGAGTCAAAGTAAATAATACCCAAAGTCGGGTCAGGGCCATAAAAAGGTTGTTTACTGCATTAGCCACCCTCAACTTATGCTTTTGGCATAAGTTGAGGTGCACATGTCCAAGGAGGGACCATGGCCAACACATTATTCCTAGAAAAGATCAGTTGGGGTGAAAAAGAAAGGTCTAGTTTAAGCTCAAATCATTTGGATCAAAGAAGGATTAGTTTCGTTTGTTATTTTTATTTAGGCTAAAAATGGGCTATTTTGAACAAGGGCCTATGATCCTTTCCTAATTGTCTATTACAGCTTACTTATAGCAGGACTAACCAGTCAAGTTCTTGCTCAGTAAAAATAGCGGACTATTCAAATATTCCTCACACTCACTTGACATCTCATTACTCTACCAGATTATCAGACACCTAGTTCGAATTTTAGACTTAGGGTCATGCAGTGGTGCACCTTTATGTCATGCTTAGAGCCACACATTTATCATTTACTATGCCTAGTCATGCATCATTATAATTTCATCAGGATAACATTTTAGCCATCATGGTTAAGAATTAAACTATGTACACAAGATATAGGCATGCCGGTTCAACAGTAAAAATAATCAGTCTCTTGGGGAAAAAGAACACATGCAAGAAAACCCCAAAAGAGGATAGTGAATTGGGCTACTAAGACTTCATCCTAGCACTCACTTTCCATTTACCCCACCTCCCAAAAAAAGATATGCAATTGTCCCCAATGCATAAAAAAATTGGAATAATAGAGTGGTAGGTGAAGCAAACCTGGGGCGCAAAGCGCCGACGATCAGCAAGCTGGTGGGTCCGGTTCGTAGGAACCCACTACCTCTGTAATCTGGACACCCTCAGTAGTGTCCTCAAAAGCAACAACACTATCAGCAGTGCCTCCCGCTATCTCCACATTTCTGGAGCTAGACGCCCCAGCAGGTGACTCTACGGCCCTCAACCGACGCGTCTTCTCATCAGCAAGCGAGGCTCTCCTTGCAGCCTCCATCTCACAGTGCTCCTTCTTCCATGCTCTAGCCTCATCCTCCTCGACCCCTACACCTCTTGGCGTGCTCTCGATGGGGAGGTGGTGGAATCTCAAAACTGGCGAATAAGGCCGCCATCACTATGTCCTCAGCAGGCTCTGCAGAAGAGGCCTCAGACTCAGGCACCCTAGACTCTAAGATAATATCAATTTTTGCGCGAACTCGACGGCAGCCTGAAGGGTTGACACATCCACCTGAGGGGCTGGCCGGGCTAGCACCCGCAACTCAAAAGCTTCAAAGCGCTGATGAACCTCAGCGATATTCCGCTCTGTGTACTGGACCATTCTCCGCTCCAAGCGCTCTTCTGCCTCAGAAATAGACCTCTGCATCCATGGATGGATGTGATGCAGAAGTGTAGCCATCTGTGCCTCTAATTTTAGGACCCTTAGAAAGCGGGACCAGAGCGGGGAAAGGGGCTAAGAGAGAGTAGCTCAGGGCAGTGCTACTACTCAGGATAGACTTCACCGGGTAAGTGTCACTGGAAGCAGCCTGTGTAGCCGTGTGAGCCTGTGCTACCTTATCAGCCAGATTGTCACCAAGTTAAGGCAACTATGGATGGGGCCCTCTACGTGGAGCAAACTCATTGGCCTCATCCTGGATGAGGCTGATATCAACAGTGCCCATCGGGGTCTTGAGCTGATCAATGTGCCAGACAGGCACACCTGCGGACCTGCATAGAGAAAATATCATGCACGGGAAATGGTAAGTAGTTGTGACCTTAAAAGCCCTCTCGTGCATGACCGCCTGTAGAAGCCAAGAAAAGTCAACCTCAAACCCGGATATCATCGCCGCCATCAGTCTACACGATCCCATGTGACTATATTATCAGCGACTGTGGGGGGAAAGGCAGTGGCGGACAATCAACCATACAAACTTTGCTGTGAAGGTCAGGTTAGCCTTCTTGATGGCTCCCTTCGGCTCGGTCACCAAGTCAGCACCCTCTCCATCAACACACAAGTGCAGGGCCATCCACCTCTTGGTGGTCCCTCTCAGTGATGGCTCATGCAAGAATTGGCCATCTTTGACAATTTGCCACCGATAGTCAAACTCGGCGGTGAGAGGGGTCAGGTAGTCCTCAACATCCTCGCCGTATAGATACCAGCGGATGGAAGGCAGGGAGATATCAACCTGAATGCCACGTACTAGGACATGCTCCAGTGGAGCTTGTTTGGCGGGGGCAGAACGCCTATCAATCTATGATCTGAGAGTAGCCACGTAGGAGGCATAGAACTCTCGGACCAACTCTTCACTATAACGGCCCAACGAACGCGCTGTCCACTCCAGTCGATGTCTGGTTATGAGATTATGGATCTCTGGCATAGTCGTGAGACTTCCCGTAAGGACCCGCCTCTCCAATGTAAGGGTCCGTGTCATGACCCCTTTATCATTCAGAAACTTTGCGTTTGAATAAACTTGATACTGCGTGTCGACACACCACCAGTTGTGCTGGTTAGCAACCGGGGTGAGAGCATGAGTCGGTGAGCCGGGTGTGGATTCAGAACTATCAGCCTCATTAGACGAGGCAGACTTTGCAGTTCTGGCGGGTGCAGGGACTTCAGCAGATCCGGAGACTTCCTCCGACCGCGAAACTCCTAAGGAGCCAGAAGCTCCTTCTTCATAAGTAGCTGACCCAGAAGGTGTGCCAGTCAGTGTGCGCTCTTCATCAGACTGGGAGGCAGTGAATACGCCGGACGCCAACTTTTTGGGTGTGTCTCTGGTAGCACGTGCAACTCGGGATGGGGTGGAAGTGCATGGGGCACGGACTCGAGGTCACGCTCATCATCAGAGCTAATGACCAGGCGGGCAAATGGGGCGACAAACATCGATCGCTCACGTTCGTAGACTCGATCTTGTTTTTGTGCCATTATAGATAGTACCTATAAAGAATCAATATTAGTACTAGAAGGAGCAAACAAACGATACAAAATAAATAAAAGAGTCAAGATGTAATGACATTTCTGTAGTAACAGTGAAACACGACGGACCAGGTGATGGCTCGTCGTGAGTATGACGGACAGTCATGGGGTCCGTCATGTACTACTTAGAACTATGCTTATGTGGAGACCCCTGAAGGAAAGTCTCTGACAAGTATGACGGATAAGAAGGACGGACCGTTGTGATTATGACGGTCCATCGTCAATATCTGTCGTGGGACAGTTAGAAAAAAGAATGGGGACCCTTAAGAGATAGGTCTCTAACCGTCATGATTGTATGTGCAGGACGGACCGTCGAAGGTATGACGGTCCGTTGTAGGTGTCCGTCAGAGGACACTAAAAAAAATTTGGAGACCCTTAGGAGAGGGGTCTCTGACCGTCATGACGGTTATGCAGGACGGACCGTCGGGGTATGACGGTCCGTCGTAGATGTCCGTAGGAGGACGCTTGGAAAATATTAGAGACCCTTAGGAACAGGGTCTCTAACAACAAAAACGGTTGTGCAGGACAGACCGTCAAGGGTATGATGGTACGTCGTATGTGTCTGCTGGAGGACACTTAGAAAAAGTGAGAGATCCTTAAGAATAGGGTCCCTGTCAACCAGAACGGTTGTGCAGCTGACAACCATAACGGTTGTGCAGGACGGACCGTCGTGGGAATGACGGTCCGTCACATGTGTCTGTTGGTGGACACTTGGAGAAAATTGGACAGTGGGGTGTTAGGGATGTTGTGACGGACCCTATGACGGTCCGTCGTGTGTATGACGGTCCGTCATCGGGGTCTCGTTCTGTCATTCAGTGACAGAACTGGGGATTCCACAAGCATTCTCTATTACCCAAATGGAATTTTTTTAGTGTTTTAACCTACATGTGTTTAACCCAAATACCTAGTAAACTAGCAATGCTAACAGACCTATTTCTAGAGTTTTACAAGGCAATTTTGAGGATTCTCAACCTAGGTTAGACCGAATATGTATTAAAGAAGAACCCATCAATAAGAAATAGGCAAATACTAATTGGTAAACAAAAATGCAATGTAAATGGGTATAAATAGGAGACACATACCTTAGAATTTGAGAAAAACAAGCGAGGAAGGTACTTGGTGATCAAGTAGAGAACCACAGCAGCAGACTCCGCCTAGTAGAGAATGGAATTTCAGGAATTGGGGAATTCGGGAAAATGATCAGTTGAAAGAGAGGTAGGAAATTGGAAGTTGAAAAGGGAGGGAAATAGGAGGAAGAGGGAAGGAAATGGTTGAAATGAACGGGGGTGGGGGTTTAAAATGTTAAGGATTTTTTTAAAAACCCAGCCGCGTCAGGTCGGGTACGCTTCATTAATGACGCAACGAGTCCCCGATGATGGTCCGTCACAATTGTGACGGTCCGTCGTTGGTTCTGTCGCATGTGCCCTAGTTTTGAAAATAACAGAACGACGTACCTGGCAAGAAGGATCCATGCGACGATCCGTCACGTTCATGACGGTCCGTCGATGTGTCCGTCAGTGACTGCTACACAGGGATTTTTTGCAGAATTTCCTGGTGATGTGCCTGCAAATTTAAAACCCTAGTAGAAAATGCTACCATTACTAAAAAGAAAAACTATAAGTATTGGGTTGCCTCCCATCAAGTGCCTGATTTAACGTCGCGGCACGACTGAGGACACTTGCTTACTTATCCTTCATCAAGATGGTATGCCTCTATCACTTCATTCACCGATTTAGTATGCCTGAAATAGAGTTTTATTTGTTCTCCATTCACCTTATACCGCACTCCCTCCTTGGTTTCTAACTCAACTGCTCAATGAGGGAATACTTGGGTAATCAAGTAAGGGACAATCCGTTTGGACTTGAGCTTGACCGGAAGCCAACGCAACCTAGAACTGTGTAAAAGCACCATATCCCCAACCATAAACTCTCGTTTTTCACTTTTTAGGTCATTATCCTTCTTCATCTTTTCTTTGTAGGATATAGCAGATACCGATTGGAGCTTACCACTCTGCCTCATGGACCTACAAACGTTGAAGGTCGCTTCTTCATTGTTCAACCGAAATTTCATCTGCCCCTTTTTCATATCAACTAAGGCTCTACCCATAGAAAGGAATGACCTCCCAAGAATAATAGGCACTTCAAAATCGACTTCACAAACAAGAATAACAAAATCTGCCAGAAATGTGAACGAATCCACTTTTACTAGCACATCGTGGAGTAACCCTATAGGCTTTTTCAATGTTCGATCGGCCATCAGTAGCCGCATCGCAGTTGGCTTTGGGTCACCCAAACCTTACTTCTTGTAAATCGAGAGGGGCATGAGATTTATTCTTTCCCCCAGATCACATAATGCCTTCGCAAAATGTAAAGACTGTACAAGGAAAAGTGAATGCACCCGGATATTCTTTTTTTTTGTACGAGAGATCTTGTAGCAATAACACTAAATACTTCATTCTATCATCATCCTCGAAAGGGACCGATCTTTTCTTTGTAACCAGATCTTTCATAAACTTGGCATAACCGGGCATTTGTTCTAGAACTTGGCATATCCTTGATCTTTTTCACTAATCTCTGAGGAAAGGGGTGGGGTGGTCTAGGCATGGGAATTACCTTTATAGGGACTTCTGCATCTTTTCCAGTGGTATCCTCTGCTTCACCACTACCCTCTACCACCTTATCATTATCCTTTCTCACCTTTTCCTCATTAGACGGCATAGGTTGGTTCAATGGTTTGCTTACCACCCCGAGTAGTGATTGCCATACAGACTGCATCATTTTTTGGATTTTGGACAGTGTTGCTAGGAAGAGTGCCCGGTTGCTATGTGTTCAGGGTCGCATATAATTGGGTCATTTGCAACTCGATCTGCATCATCGATATTGCATGTGTATCAACTTTCTGCCCAATACTCGCTAAATCACTCCTTAACACTTTATTGTGCTCATCATTAGCATCGAACCTCACCATCATTTTGTGTAACATATCCTCAACTCGCGCTATTCTATCTCCACCCTCCCTGGGAGTAACTTCACTATTTTAAGGAGGGACATAGGGCCCATTCCTATCATTTCTGTTACCATAGTTACCCCTGTTGAAGTTGTTGTCACGGTTGTAGTTTCCATATCGGACATAATGACCCTCACGGTTATAGTTACCATAGATCCGACCTTGGTTTCCTTGACTTTGGTGCAAATTATCCTGATTTGAGCCTTGGTCACTCGGTCGGGAACCTCCCGTCTACTCATTTACTGCATAGGAATCCTCCGCATAAAATCATCTATCATTTTGTGGTGGTGGTTTAGACAAGTAGTTAACTGCATTTATCTTTTCTTCACCCCTATAAGAACCACTCGCTATAGTATCCAACACCGCTTTATTATTATCATCCTGTCCCCGATAGATGTATTCCTTCAGTGACTTATCATCTATGCGGTGATTGGGGAAGCTTCTCAAAAATGTGGTGAATCTATACCAAGAACTAATAACTGACTCTCCTGGTAGTGCCACAATGTTGTTAACTCTGTCTTTGTGGTTTAGTTTCTTAGAGACCGGGTAGCAGCGTGCTATGAAAACGTCCCTTAGTTGGTTCCAAGTAAAAATTGACTTGTATGGGAGCTCAGTGAACCAAATAGCAGCCTCTCCCGTCAGTGAGAGAGGAAACACTCTTAGCCCTATTACATCCAAGTCCAAGTCAGGACTCCCTACACAACTTTTACACACTGCCCTTATCTTAGCTATATGGGCATGTGGATCCTCAGAAGGTAGCCCCGAAAACAAACCTCTGGCAGTGAACATTTGCATCAGGCTACTAGTTACCACAAAGGTGTGGCCTGGTGGTAGAGGGGGCAAGACAAGCGGCCCATTGGAGTGTGCTATATTGTCATAGCCTCTGTAGTATTCTTAGGGACGTGGAGCGGGGTTCTGTCCCCTCTGTTGGTTCTCACCCGGAGAATCGGGTAACAACTGACCATGAACATCAACCGGGGCTGGGATGTTCTAGTTTGGATCTTCATCATTAATACCCAAGTTTTGATTCATGTTGCGTAGTGTACGCTCTAATTCGTGATCTTAGGGAAACAAGGGTTCTCTTCCTCTCCGTGTATTTGGCATACAAGGAAGATGGTTCTGCAAGAATCAAAAACAATAAAACAAAGTAAAATCATGAAAATATTGACTAATCTATAGTAATAAGTTTAAGTTAATCTAAAAGCTACT
Source organism: Solanum pennellii (assembly GCF_001406875.1). Classification (NCBI taxonomy): domain Eukaryota; kingdom Viridiplantae; phylum Streptophyta; class Magnoliopsida; order Solanales; family Solanaceae; genus Solanum; species Solanum pennellii. The sequence continues at coordinate 6,584,339 of NC_028647.1, forward strand.
TTCTCCGGCAGCGGAGCCAAGTTCAGACTTAACTTCAATCTATTATTACTACTATTTATTCATTATTTCCTTGGAAAACAAAGACAATAAAAGGGTTTTTTTACTTCTAAATGAATGAAAATAACTATTTAAATTAAAGTGACAACTAATAGCTTCAAATGTTGGAGTTTAATCAATTAATAAAAGTAACTAGGGTTTACGTGTTCCCCACAGGTTTCTAACTTGAAAATTCTAACAATAATAATTCTTTTCTAGTATCTTGCATGCAAAGTGATAAGTTATGTATTTCTAAATCCTTGCTATACTAACGCTTACCTTTACCTCATATTAAGCATTGTATTCGATATTTGACTAAGTTATTACCTCGTACCAATCAATACTAGCCTATTAGATAGTGTACACTAAATCTATGATGATAATTCTTTTCCTATTATCTACTTCCTTGGTCCAGCAAGTAGAATTAAGGAGTCTAACGTTGGCCATACGTTAAAAAGACTTCTAAGTTAAAGAATTATCAATACATGGAAGACACTATTCTAGAATTGTTATTTTAGTTAGGTTTTACCTCATTATTTGCCTATGGTTCCCACAACCCTAGTTATGGAGTTTAGTTACGCATAGTCATAATCACAATATTCAAATATATAATATAAGAAATAATGCACTTACTTCATTAAGAAATAATAAAATCCAGAAATTTACTTGATTAATTGACAAAATCACCGTCAATCAACTCCAGAAAGTAGTGCAACAATCCAAAGTGTAATAATAAAAAATAATCTCCTCACAAAGAATAAAACATAAAAGAGTCTAATAACCAAAGAGTTTAACAATCAAGAGTCAAACAATCAAGAGTCTAACCTCAAAAACGAGGTTTTTCAAACTATTAATAAAAAATAAAAACCTAATTAAAGAAGGAGTCTACTTGCTGGTAATCTGTCAAAACGCGGCTGGGTCGACGGACCTCGCGACGGACCATCGTGGTCGCGACGGGCCGTCATCGACTGTCCCATACTTGTGCAAATTCTTCTGCTGCTCTCTTCATTATCCTTGATGGCAGGTATGACGAATCGTCACAGGCGCAACAGTCCGTCGAGGGTCTCCGTTCCACAACACTTGAACTCTTGGAATTTGGGTACTAGGACTACTTCTCTGATCTTCATGACGAACAAGCAGGACGGACCGTCATGGCTACGACGGTCCGTCACACACTCCATAACCCCACACTTGGTCAAACGTCCCCATCTTCCTTCAGCAGCTTCACTGCGATGCCACCTATGGACCGTCACAGGCACGACGGACCGTCACAAGCTCAGTAGGTTGTATTTTTCTACATTTCTTGTTCAAAAACCTCCGCATTCATCTTTTAGACAGATTTCCTGCAAATAAAGAGAAACTTACATAAAAATTAATACAAAAAGGCTTTTGGACACACTAGACTTAAGAAAAAGCATCAAAAATACCGTGAAACCACGGTATATCAGCCATCCCTTGCTAACCTTGGCATTGTTATAACAATGTGCTACTAACGACTATTTTGGAGTCAATTGGGAAGGTGTTATTACTAGATTAATTATCCTCCCAAAGAACTAAAGGTAGCACTTTATGGGTAAAAGTTGAAGTGGACCTTACCCAAACTAGACCCAATTATGTTTGGTTAGGATTTAAGAATTTAAACCTTAATAAAGGGAGATGGTTAAAGGTTGAATATGAAGGTATTCCTAACTATTGCATATACTGTAAACACGAAGGACACATGAAGAGGCCTGTGCAATCAAGAGAAGGGATGAGGAATTAAAGAAAATGAAGGAGCAGGAAATTGAAAAAAACAGCAAGGAACAAGGAAATCACAGAAAATCCAATGAGCATGAAAAGAGTACACATGAGACTACAACAAAGTCATCAAATAACTAAACAATCAGGAAAAGGGAGAAGCTGGAAAGGAGGAAGCACAAAATCAATTAAAGATTCAGATTACAGACCAACAACAAGGGAAGCACACCTTTAATCTAAAGGAACAGGGCCAGCAAGAAGAGTCACATGAAGAATAGTGGCAGACACAAAAAAGGAGACAACAAAAAAATCAGGAACAAACCATCTTTAAAGCTGTTTGGAGACCTGTCTCACCTCAAAAGCAAAGAAGCAATGGCAGCCAGCAACAAACACAGGAAACAACAGGTATCCTAACTTACAAACTCAAAATTACTTTACTAATCTTGAAATGCAGGAACAACAGGAGACAGGACAAACAGGGGGTGGAACTATTAGGAAGACAGTAGACCTGTCAAACCAATCAAAAAAGGGGACTGATATTGCAAAACTGTCAGGAAAAACCTCAACACACAGATAGAAATAAGCCAACAACATGAAACTGTCACTAAGCAGAAGAGCACATGTATTGACTCAATGCTCCAATGTCCCAATTCCCCCAACGCTATTAATTTTGATGATTGTTTTACTGAAGAAGTTTTTGGAGGTATGGATGGGGGTGTCAGGAGAACCGCTAACCTGCAGGATGGGGTTATGAAAAGGGGGTGTTTTCCTCATGTTCTGTATGAGGGGTTGGTTGACCATAGGACAGACTTTAAAGCCCTGATATAATTCTAGGAACAGGCAGCGACAAAAGGAAAAACAACAGATCAAATAACAAATGCAGATCAGAGATTGTTAACAGCTCACAAGATTCTGAAAATGATAAGGAAAAACAACATGCTGAAAAAGAGGAAAATTAAGATAAAGGGAAACAGGTTGCTAATTGTTTTGCGGAAAACACTCCCAAGAGCAAAAATAAGCCCAGCAAACATAAAAGGGACGCTGCTAAAAGGAGACAGAACAAGTAGCAAATCAATGATAGTGAACAAGGATAGGAAAAGAGGGAGGAATCATGCAACAAGTTTGTAATGGTTGATGATAATCATGGATTGGATGTCCTCCAAATTAAGGCTCAATATATGACTCAACCATCATCTGAACAACCAGACAAGAGACAACAAATATGTAAGCTGAATAAGGTGCCTATTATAGATGAATATCCTTTGGATAATTCTGAAGATGAAATTGATGGGGATAATCACCCCTTAGAAGAGTTTGATGAGGATGATGAGACTAGTGAGGCCCTTATTAAGGCCTTTAGTCCTCATAATGATCAGTCCCTAGAGGAAGAGACCCAACAAGTAACACAAAGTCATTGTCTGTCTCCAAGGGGTTTCAACCATGACAATTTTCACTTCAAGAAACATGATGTCAATACTGTCACTGCTGGCAGACCTAATACTAGGCTCTTTTTCTCTAGATCTTCCCAATGATTAGTACAATCATATGGAATGTGAGAGGGATCAACACTCAAGGGGTGTTGGAGAGACTTAAGATGCTCTAGAATCTTCGCCGTTTATCTGTTATCACTTTTTTGGAACCTTTCTTTGATAGTGTGCATGTTCAAATCTTTAAGGTCCAATTAAACATGGAAAATGCTACTAGTAAATGTAATGGTAAAATTTTTGTATTTTGGAGCAGTGATATTGACTGTATTATTCTTGATGAAGATGAACAACAAATCTCTTGCAACATGAAACACAATGAATAACAATACCAATTTACTAGTACGTTTGTTTATGCTAAATGCAAAGATCACCTTGGTAGACCTCTTTGGGACAAAATGCGACAGTAAGCCTCATTTAATGACAACCATTGGTGTACTGTAGGTGATTTCAATGTTATAACATTGTGGAGGAAAATCTTGGAGGGTTGCCTTATAACGTGAGGAAAAGTATTGATTTTATAGCTGTCATTGAAGCATGTGGTCTTTTGGACATTAGCTTTAGTGGTCATAAATTCACTTGGTCGAACAAGAGAGGTATCAATCACAGAATTTGTATGAGGCTTGTCAAGGCTATGGTAAATTATTCATGGTTGGAAAAGATGCCTCAAACCACTATAACTCACTTCTCAACTACTGGGTCTGATCATTGTCCTCTTCTTATGGAAATGGTTTCCACAACAACTGATCACATCAAGTACTTTTTATTTCTCAATTGTTAGGTTGACAACCCTCATTTCATGGAAACTGTTAAAACCTGCTGGGAGAAGGAAGTGGCAGGTACTGGTATGTAGAGATTTCACCAAAAAATGAAAAGGTTGTCAAATACTCATAATTTTTCGTCTAAGAAATAATTTGGTGATATTTTCCAAAAAGTTAGGATGTATGAGGAACAAGTACATAAAGCTGCAGAAAACTATATCACTAACCAAAGTGACTCAAATAGAAGTACCCTTCATGAAATTAATGCAAAGTACATCAAGTTTCTCAAGTTTGAAGACACTATTTTGAAACAAAAAACCCAGCTTCAATGGTTTAAAGAGGGTGATAGTAACTTTATATACTTCCATTCGGTGATAAGGGGAAGAAGAAGGAAGTTACTATTCATAAAGTTGTCATAAAAAATGGAGATTGGATACAAGGGGATGAAAACATTGCTCAGGTAGCTTGTGAACACTTCAATGAAATCTTTAATGGTGAAGAAAAACTTATCAATGAGCATACTTTGGAATGCATTCCAAGGATGATTAGTCAAGACCAAAATACTCAGTTTACCAATATTCCTAGTATGGATGAAATTAAAGAGGTGGTTTTTTCTATGAATCCTAATTCTGCAGCTGGCACTGATGGTATGAATGGGTACTTTTTTCAAAAGTGTTGGCATATTATCAAGAATGATCTAATGGGGGTTGTACATGCCTTTTTCAATGGACAGATGGTTCCTAAATACTTCTCCCATTTTTGTATTGTGCTGCTCACTTAAGTGAATAATGCAAATACGATTACTTAGTATAGGCCTACAAGTCTAAGCAACTTCACTAGCAAGATCATATATAAGATAATGAGCAACAGACTTAGTCCTATCCTCCCGGCTTTAATCTATCCTAACCAATCCGGGTTTGTTAAAGGTAGAAGTATTTCTGAGAACATCATGCTAGCTCAAGAAATCATCCACCAATTAAAAAAAACCAATATTGGTAGCAATGTCATCATTAAGCTAGACATGGCAAAAGCTTATGACAGGGTTTCTTGGTCATATATTTGCCTGGTTCTAAGGAAAATGGGATTTGCTGAGGTATTTATTGATATGGTGTAGAGAATCATGGCAAACAATTGGTACTCAATCATTGTCAATGGTAAGAGATATGGTTGCTTTCATTCCACTAGAGGTCTCAAGCAAGGTGATCCTCTTTCCCCGGCCCTATTTATTTTAGGTGTAGAGGTACTATCAAGATCTCTCAACAGGCTAATTAATCACCCAGACTACCATAGTTTCTTCATGGAAACGAGGGGGCCATATGTAAATCATCTCAATTTTGTTGATGACATAATTTTATTCACATCAAGAAGATGCAAAACTTTGAAGTTCTTAATGACTACCTTAAAGAAGTATGAAAATACTTCAGGGCAACTTATAAATGGAGGCAAAAGTCACTTTATGCGACACTTTAATACTTTTAATAGCACAAGAGATAGAATAAAGAGATTTATAGGTTTTAAACAAAAGAAAGGTCCTATTACTTACCTAAGCCGCCCTTTATTTTTTGGCAGGCCTAGGAATATATATTTCTTTGACCTTGTTAATAAAGTTGTTGGCAGGACTACAGGTTGTCAAACAAACAACTCAGCTATGGTGGAAAGGCGGTTCTTTCAAAACATGTGTTACAGGCCCTCCATATTCACCAACTTTCTGCAGTAACTCCTCCAGCAACTGTTCTTGAACAAATTCAAATGCTTATGGATGACTTCTTCTGGAGATGAAAAAGTGATAGGAAGAGGGACCATTGGGCTTCTTGGAAAAACCTAAGCTTCCCTTATGATGAGGGAGGAGTGGGCATGAGGAATCTAAAAGATATTTGCAAGGCCTTCCAATTCAAACAATGGTGGATCTTTAGAACCAAAATACCTTGTGGGGAGAATTTTTGAGAGCAAAATACTGTCAAAGGTCCAACCCTGTCAGCAAAAAATCAGATACTGGAAACTCTTTAACTTGGAAATACATGCTGATGAACCGACAACAAGTGGAGCAACACATCCAATGAAAACTTCAAGCTGGAAATTCTTCTCATCAACAGTTGCCAGACCAGGCATTATGGAATCTCAACACCCATGGAGGCTGTAGCTGCTCATCAACTTGGGAGGATATCAGAGAAAAAAGAGCTAAAAATCATTTAAACTCTCTTTTATGGCATAAGAACATTCCTTTTACGTCATCTTTTTTATTATGGAGAACCCTTAAGGGTAAACTCCCTACTAATGAAAAACTAACTTTGGCATTGAGCCATCACATTGTGTTTGTTGTCTTGACAGATCAGGTATGGACTGCTTAGAACACATCTTCAACACAGGAAATTTTGCAGCCATGGTGTGGAGCAGCTTTGCAGGCAGTGCAGGAAAGCAGCCAGACCACTCCATACTGCAGATACTGATCCAGCAGTGGTGGACAGCCAAGCCAAAGAATGCAGCCCACAATATGCCCCTACAAGCCACGCCTATATTCATTTGTTGGAACCTATGGTAGAAATGGTGTGCAGCCAAGTATGGAGGCAAAACAACCAACATCAGCAGGGTGAAGTATGCAATCTACAAGGACAATTACAAGATGCTTAACACTCTTTCCCTCATGTTAAATGGCCTGCAAAGTGGACAGAATTAATTCAAAAGAGTGAGAGTTGTGTGCATGATATCAAGGTGACCATGGTGACATTGATTAAACCTACAGATTAGTGGGTCAAAGTGAACACTGCTGGCAGTGCACTAACTAACCCAGGAAGGCTGGGGGCTGGTGGTATTTTGAGAGATAAACATGCCAAATTGGTGATGGCTTTCACAACACCACTTGGAGAAGGAACAAACAACAAAGATACAATAGAGGCAGCCATCTTTGGTTTAAATTGGGAACTTGAGCTAGGATATAGGAACATAATTTTGGAAGTTGACTCTCAATTAGTAGTGCAATGGATCTTAAGGAAGGCATTCCCTCAATGGAGAATTATCACACAGTTGGGAAGGCTACAAAAGCTCATCTCTCAAACCAAGAACTTCAAGTGCTTACATGTATTTAGAGAAGCAAATTGGGTGGCTGATGCACTTTCAAAACACATCCACAAGACAACTACTCCACAAGTTTACTTCAACAGCCAGCAAATGCCTAAGTAAGCAAAGTCATACTATCACCTTGATCTGTTGCAGATGCCTAGCTTTACAAGGAAGAAGATCAAAAGGATTAAGGAACCTCCTTGAACATCCTTATACCTTTTAAACTTTGCTATAATAAAAATTATAGCTACATTGAATAGGTTAGTTTAGTTTATATGCATTCTTGTAAAGCGAGAGTCTCCCTAGTTTATGTTTCCTAGATACTTTGTATTAAGAGGAGTCCTCTCCTTAGGTGCTCAGTATTTTGGTTATATCTTTTATGTAAGGGGAGGAATTGACTTCCTTTGGGAAGTTTATTCTAAACAATCTTAGGTTGGAGTTTAGGTTTATGCCCTCCTCCTTGCATTTTTTTTTTGTTATTAATGATAAGGCCTTGAGGTGTTGCTCAGCCCCTACCCCTCCAAGGGTGATTCAACTAAAAAAAACCCAAAATACCAAAACCCAGCATTAAATACTAAACCATTGATTTTAAACTTCAAATGCTAATCCCTGAACCATTAAACTTAAAAAAAAAACTACACCATAACTATTATCCTAACTCTAACCCTAAACCCTAAACTCTAAATCCAAAGTCCAATTAAAAACCCTAAGTCTAAAATATGATACCGAAATATCAAACACTAAACTATAGATTTTAAGCCTCAAATCCTAAACCACATACCCTTAAACCTAAAAGAAAAACTAAAACCTAACCCTAACTCTAACCTTAACCCTAACCCTAGTCCTAAACATTTCACCCGAACCCCACGCCCAAAATACCATAATCCAAAAATTAAGCACTAACCATAGATTTTAAACCAAAAATTCTAAACCCCAAAACCTAAAACTTAAAAAATAAACCTAAACTCTAACCCTAACCCTATCTCTAACACGAACCCTAATTGTAACCCTATCCTTAACCCTAACCCTAAAGCTAAAGCTCAAAATACCAAACCCTGACATTAAACATTAATCCATAGATATTACAACTAAAATCATTTACCCAAAAAACTAAAACCTGAAAAACAACCAAAACCCTAACCCTAACATTAATCCTAACCCTAAACATACCATAAACCCTAAACCCCAAGACCAAAATACGAAAACCAAAACATTAAACCTATAATCAAAAACCTAAACCTAAAAACCTAAAAAAACCAAAATTTTAAATCTCAAATCCTAAAACACATGCCCTGAAAACTAAAAAACCTAAACCCTAAACCTAAATCTAACCCTAGACCTAAACCATTCAGCCGAAACCCCACGGTGAAAATACAAAAACCCAAACATTAAGCACTAACCATAGATTTTAAACGAAAAATTCTAAACCCCAAAACCTATAACCTAAAAAACCCTAACCCTAACCCTAACCATATCCCTAACACGAACCCTAAACCTAACCATATATTTAACCTAACCCTAAACCTAAATCCCAAAATACCAAACCCTAACATTAAACACTAATCCATAGATATTACAACTCAAATCGGTAACCAGAAAACCGTAATCCTATAAAACAAACTAAACCCTAACGCTAACCCTAACATTAATCCGAACCCTAACCTTACCATAAACCCTATGTACAAAACAACCCTAAGTCCAAAATATGAAAACCCAAAAATGAAACACTAAACCGTAGATTTAAATATCAATTCCTAAGCCAGAAACACTAAAATCTAAGAAAAAATTAAGCCTAACCCTAAATCATACCCATATCCTAACCCTAAACCTAACCCTAACCTCAACAATAAACCCAAACCCTAAGCCCAAAATATCAAAACCCAAACATTAAATATTAAATAGAAAAGGGCCTAAAATACCCTTGATGTATTGAAAATGGTACAAAATTACCCTCCATCCACCTATTGGCTCCAAAATACCCTTGCCACCCACCTATTGGGTCCAAAATACCCTTGTCATCCACCATTGGATTCAAAATTAACCACTTTCTTAATTGTTTTAAAATTAAACTCTTTAAATATTTTTTAAAATAATTGACGTTCAACTATTTGTTATAATTTAATTTATTAATATAATTTATAAACCAACCCACTACCCACTAATTACTAACTAAACCTCACCCAATTAATATTCCAATTTATAATATCAAAATCATCATCAACACTACTAAAACACGATGAAATTATAGATTCCTCAAAATAGCATTCAAAATTATTCGAGTCCGAATCGGAGCCCCAATTAAATTTAGGTTGAGCCGCTGATTTAGGAGGACACTTTCTTTCAAGATTGAATGAGAAATTTTTTATTAAAGGTAAAGAAGTAATACATCCTGAATTAATTCATTCATTTTTTTAAAATATAATTTTATAAATTTGTATTATTTGTTTTAAAACCTTTAATATATTATTTATTAAAAAAAGTAACCTATGAAGTAACATCACATAATTGAGATGTAAGAATAATTAAGATAAACATAGTCAGACTTTTGAGTTTATCGGTAATTTTATTTGGACAGTTGAATGTATGATAATTTACTTCTATAGATATTTTCGCCTCAACTTTTTAAAAACACTCAATCGGTAGTAGGTAATCTGTTGTTGCATTAATAATGTGACGGATTTATTAATTTACTGGGGTTTAATTAGTAATGGGTGGGTAGTGGATTGATTTATAAATTATATCAATAAGTTAAATTATAACAAATAGTTGAGCGCCACGTTTTTAAAAAATATGTATATAGTTTAAATATAAAACCATTAAATAAGTGGTCAATTTTGAACCTAAAGGAGGATGACAAGGGTATTTTGGACCCAATAGGTGGGTGGCAACGGTATTTTGGAGCCACTAGGTGGATGGATAATTTTGTACCATTTCCAATACTTTAAGGGTATTTTAGGCCCTTTTCCGAATATTAAACCATAATTTTAAACCTTAAATGCGAAACCCTAAACCATAAAAAAACCCTTAACCCTAATCCTAACCCTATCCCTATACCAGCCCTAATCTTATCCTTAACCCTAACCATAAACCTTAATCCCAAAATACCAAACCCTAACATTAAACACTAATCCTTAGATATTACAACTCAAATCGTTAAACCAAAATCATAAAAGCTAAAAAAAAAACTTAACCCTAAGCCTAACCCTAACGTTAATCCTAATCCCTAATCCTACCACAAACCCTAAACCCAAGCCAAAAATACAAAAACAAAAAGACTAAACACTAAACTATTGATATTAAACCTCAAATCCTGAACCCTAAACATAAAAACTTAAAAACTTAAAAAAACCAAAACCCTAACCTAACCCTAACCCTTAACTTAACTTAACTCTAACCCTAAACCATAAACCTAAAACTTAATGCCCAAAATACCACAACCCAAACATTAAATACTAAACCTATGAATTTACACTCAAATGTTAAAGCTAGAGCTATAAAACCTAAAAAAAACCTACATCCTAACCATTAACTAAACCCAAATCCCTACATCCTAACCATTAACTAAACCCAAATCCCTAGACCATAGATTATAATTATAAAATCCTTAGCCACAAACACTAAAACCTAAGAAAAACCCTAGCCCTAACCATAACCATAACCCTAACCTTAACCTAAACCATAAACCCAAAACCCTAAGCCCAAATTACAAAAACCCAAACATTAAATACTAAAAAGTAAATTTTAAACATTTAATGCTAAACCCTGAATAGAAAAACTTAAAAGAAACTATACCCTAACCCTAATCTTATTTCTAACCCTAACCTTATCCAATACCTTAACCTAATCCTTACCTAAACCATAAAACTAAAACCCTAATCCCAAAATACAAAAATCAAACATTAGATACTAACCTATAAATTTTAAACCTTAAATGCTAAACCTTGAACCATAAAACCTTAAATAAACCTGCACCCTAACCCTAATCTTAACCCTAACCCTAAGCCCCAAATAGTAAACCCTGAAAAACACCTAAGTCCAAAATACGTAACCTAAACATTAAATACTAAACCACAGATTTTAAACCTCAAATCCTAAACCACAAACCCTAAAACCTAAAAAAAGCTAAACCCTAACCCTAATCCAACAGCATTAACCCAAAACCTCATGCCCAAAATAGAAAAACCCACAGATTAAACACTAAACCATGGATTTACACCAAAAATCCTAATCCCCAAAACCTAAAACCTAAAAAACCCTAAACCTTAACGTTTACCCTATCAATATCATAAACCCTAACCCTAAACATATCCTTAATCCTAACCCTAAACCCTAAGCCCAAAATACAAAAACTCTTAAATTAAACAATAAACCCAAGATATCACAACTCATATCCATAACCCCAAACATTAAAACCTAAAAAACAACCTAAACCCTAACCCTACTATAAACCCTAAACCCCAAGAACAAAATACCAAAACCCAAACATTATACTTTAAAACCTTGATATTAAAGCTCAAATACTAAACCCTAACCTAAAACCCTAAAAACCCTAAAACCCCAACCTAAATGCTATGCCGAAATTAAAAAAACCCAAACATTAAATACTAAACCATAGATTTTAAACCTCAAATGCAAAATCATGAACCATAAAACCTAAAAAGAACTTGTACTGTTACCCTAATCCTAACCCTAAGCCAGACCCTAATCCTAAACCTTAAACCCTAAACCTTATGTCCAAATTAAAAATCTACGTCCAAAATACGAAAACCAAGACATTAAAATTAGACCATAGATTTTACACCTCAAATCCTAAATCACAAACCTTAAAACCTAAAAACCAACACCTTAACCCTAATCCTAACCATAACCCTAACCCTAAACTATTAACAGTAAACAGAAAGACCAAAATACAAAAACCCAAAAATTAAATACTAAAACATAGATTTTAAAAAAAATTCCTAAACCCCAAAACAAAAAACATAAAATAAAACCCTAAACCTTAGCCCTAACCCTATCGCTAACATGAGCCTAACCCTAAACCAATCTTAACTTTAACGCTAAACTCTAAACCCTAAACCCATAGTACAAAATACAGAAACTATAACATTAAGCTCTAAACCATAGATATTAAAACTCAAATCCTTAATCCCAAATTCTAAAACCTATTAATCAACCTAAACCCTAAACTTAACAATAACATTACACCTAACCCTAACCCTATTATAAACCCTAAACCCCAAGCCCAAAATACAAAAACACAAACATTAAACACTAAACAATTGATATTAAGCCTCAAATCCTAAAGCCTAAACCCAAAAACCTAAGAAAACACATAACCCTAACCCTAACCCCTAACCCTAACCTTAACCCTAACACTAACCCTAACCCTAACCCTAAACCATTCACCCGAAACCCCACACACAAATACCATAACATAAACATTAAGCACTAAACCATAGATGTTAAACCAAATATATTAAAGCCCGAAACCTAAAACCTATAAAAACCATAAACCCTAACCCTAACCCTAACCCTATCCCTAACACGAACCCTAACCCTAACCTATCCTTAACCCTAATCCTAAAACTATAGCAAAAAAACCAAAACCCTAATATTAAAAACTAATCCATTAATATTACAACTTAAATCGTTAACCCAAAACCCTAAAACCTAAAAAATAACCTAAACCCTAACCCTAACTGTACCATAAACCCGAAACCCCAAACCCAAAATACATAAACCCAAACACTAAACACTAAATTATAGATATTAAACCTCAAATCCCAAACCCTAAACCTAAAAATAACAAAAAAAAACTATCCTTAACCCTAACCCTAAACGTTAAGCCGAAAATATGATAACCTCAACATTAAATACTAAACCATAGATTTTAAACCTCAACCCTAATCCTAACCCTAACCCAGGCCCTAATCCTAAACCTTAAATTCTAAACCCTAATTCCAAATAATTATTCTAAGTCGAAAATACGAAAACACAGACATTAAACAATAGACCACATATTTTAAAGCTCAAATCCTAAACCACAAACCCAAAAATCTAAAAAAAAACTATACCCTAAACCTAACCTTAACCCTAAACCATTAACACTAAACCTCGAGCCCAAAATACCAAAACCCAAACGTTTGATACTTAACCATAGATTTTGAACCAAAAATACTAAACCTCAAAACCAAAACCTATAAAAACCCTAAACCCTATCCCTTACCATATCCCTAACAAGAACCCTAACCCTAACCCATTCTTTAACCTAAATCCTAAACTCTTAACCCTAAACCAAAGACCAATGTACCAAAACCCTAACATTGAATACTAAACCATAGATATTACAACTAACGTCCTTAACCCCAAAATTTAAAACCTATAAACAACCAATATCCTTATCCTTACCCTAAACCTAACATTACCCCTAACCCCGACCCTACCATAAACACTTAACCGAAAACCCAAAATATCCAAACCCATACATTAAACAATAAACCATTGATATTAAGCTTCACATCCTAAACCCTAAAACCAAAAACCTAACCCTAACCCTAACCCAAACCCTATCCCTAAACAATAAACCCGAAATCGTACGCCCAAAATACCAAAACACAACATTAAATACTAAACCATAAAATTTAAACCTTAAATACTAATCCCTGAACAATAAACCGTAAAAAAACTACACCGTAACTATTATCCTAATCCTAACCCTAAATCCTAAGTCCAAACAAAAAACCCTAAGTCCAAAATACGATACCCAATTATCAAACACTAAACCATAGATTTTAAACCTTAAATCCTAAACCAAAAAATAAAACTAAACCCTAACCCTAACCCTAACCTTAACTCTAACCCTAGCCCTAAACCATTCACCCGAACCACACGCCCAAAATACCATAACCCAAACATTATGCACTAACCATAGATTTTAAACTAAAAATTATAAACCCCAAAAACTAAAATCTAAAAAAAAAAAATAAACTCTTATCCTAACCATATCTCTAACACCAATCCTACAAGTAACCCTATCCTTAACCCTAAACCTAACCCTAAAGCCCAAAATACCAAACCCTGACATTAAACACTAATCCAAAGATATTACAACTAAAATTGTTTACCTAAAACCCTAAAACCCAAAAAACAACCTAAACCCTAACCCTAAGCCTAAACTTAATCCTAACCCAAACCATACCATAAACCTTAAACCCCAAGCCCAGAATACGAAAACCAAAACATTAAACACTAAACTATTGACAATTATCCTCAAATCCTAAACCTAAACCTAAAAACCTAAAAAAAACACTAGCCCTAACCCTAACCTTTACCCTTACTCTAACCCTAAACCCTAATCCCAAAACCATAAGCCCAAAATACCACAACCCAAACATTAAAACTAAACCACATATTTTTAACCTCAAATGCTAAACACAGAACCATAAAACCTAAAAAAATAAAAACCTACACTCTAACCCTAAACCCTAAGTCCAAAATGCGAGAACACATACATGAAACACTAAATCATAGATTTTAAATATCAATTCCTTACCCGAAAATCCTAAAACCTAATAAAAACTTAAGCCCTAACCCTAACCCTAACCCTAAACCTAACCCTAACCTATACTACAAACCCAAAACCCTAAGCCTAAAATATCCAAACCCAAACATTAAATAATAAACCATAATTTTAAACCATAAATGCTAAGCCCTAAACGAAAAGCCTAAAAAAACCTGACACGCTAATCCTAATCTTAACCCTAACCCTAAACCTTGAAAAAAAAACTAGGTCCAAAATACGAAAACCCAAACATTAAGCACTAAACCATAGATTTTAAACCATAAATCCTAAACCAGAAGCCCTAAAATCTAAGAAAAATTAAACCAATAAAATGCGATGTACATGACAATAGAATAGACAACCTCCGCTTAAGGAGTTAGTTTTTTCAAATTCTTAGCAAATTCATAATATAATCGCTACTGTTTTTTGTGCTTTATCTGGAACGCTTCCCTCATGGAATCTTCTATTGTTCTCAAGGTTTGATCTTTATCTCTTTAAAAAAAACAAAAAAAAAAACTAAACCCTAACCCTAACCCTAATCCTTACCCTAACCCTAACCCTAACCGTAACCCAAAACCATTCACCCGAAACCCCATGCCCAACATAAAAAAAAACAAAGATTAAACACTAAACCATATATTTAAACAAAAAAATCCTAAACCCCAAAACCTAAAACCTAAAAAAAAACCTAAACCTTAACCCTTACCCTATCCTTAACATATCCTTAATCGTAACCCTAGACTCTAAATCCTAAGCAAAATAATACTAATATCATTAAATTAAAAAATTAAACATAGATATTACAACTCAAATCCATAACCCCAAACATTAAAGCCTAAAAAAACAAAACCCTAACCCTAACATTGACCCTATACTTAACCCTTCCATACACCCTAAACCCCAAGCCCAAAATACCATAACCCAAACATAAAATACTAAACCATTGATATAAAACCTCAAATCCTAAACCGTAAACCTGGAAAGCTAAAAAACCCAAAAAACTAACCCTAACCCTATCCCTAACCCTAAACCCTAAGTTGAAAATACCAAAACCCAAATATTAAATATTAAACTAAATATTTCAAACCTAAAATACTAAATCATGAACCATAAAACCTAAATATAAAAAACCTACACCTTGAACCTCATCTTAACCCTAACGCAAGTCGTAATCCTAAACCTTAAACCCTAATCCCTGAGTCCAAATAAGAATTCTAAGTCTTAAAACCATCCCTGAACCCAGAGCCCAAAATACCAAAACCCAAACATTAAATACCAAATTGTAGATTTTAAACCAAAAATCCTAAATCCCAAAATGAAAAACCTAATATAAGCCCTAAACCCTATCCCTAACCCTATCTCTAACCCTAACCCTATCCTTAACCGTAACCTTAAACTCTAAGCCCTAAACCCAAAACCCAAACATTAAACATTAAACCAGTGATATTAAACCTCAATCCTAAACCCTAAACCCAGAAACATAAAAAACCTTAAACCCTAACCCTAACACAAACTCTAACCCTAACCCTAAACACTAAGCCAAAAATACAAAAACCCAAACATTAAATACTAAACCATAGATTTAAAACCTCAAATCCTAAATCATGAACAATAAAACCTAAAAAAACCTACACCCTAACCCTAATCCTAACCCTAACCCAGACCCTAATTCTAAACCTTAAACCCTAACTCCTAAGTCTAAGTAAAAACTCTAAGTCCATAATACGAAAACATGGACATTAAACACTAGACCATAGATTTTAACCCTAAAATCCTAAACCACAAACCCTAAAACCTAAACCCTAACCCTTTCTTGTAAAGGGAGAGTCTGCCTAGTTTATGTTTTCTAGATACTTTGTATTGAGAGAAGTCCTCTCCTTAGGTGCTTAGTATTTTGATTTCATCTTTTATGTAAGGGTAAGAGTTGACTTCCTTTGGGAAGTTGACTCCGAACCATCTTAGGTAGGAGGTAAGGTTTATGCCTCCTCCTTGTATTTTGTTTTTGTTATTAATGATATAGCCTGGGGGTGCTGCTCAGTCCCTACCCCTCCAAGGGTTATTCAACTAAAAAAAAAACTAACCCTAACCCAAACCCTAACCTTATCCCTAACCCTAATCCTTACCCGAAACTATTAACCTAAACCCCAAGCCCAAAATAAAGTTTCTTTTTCATTTCCCAGTTTCATTTCTCGCTCTAAGTTATATCTCTAAGGAAAAGCCTCTCAAGGACGCCTAACGGCTAATTTCAATGGCTCATTCCCAAACGACTACTCCAGCTGGCCTGATGGTGCGTGAGCTGTCGATAGATGGACTCCAACCACCGGAGCAACCTCAATCATAAATGCACTAGCTACATACAAAAAAAACCCAAACATTATTAGTCTCTAATTCAAACACTTCCTCTGCGAAATCGAGCAACAATGAAGCAGTCAAATCTGGATTTCAAAGTGGGAAATAAACGGGACTCAATAATTTATTTCCCTAGGGCAAGAAAGGATGAATCAAGAAATTATGATAACAGGGAACAATGTTAATAGTCGAGGGCTACAACATCCTAAAAAATTAGTCAATTCCATTGTGTCGATGGAGAGATTGAAGGATGGTTTTTTGGAGAAAACAAACAAAGAAGCATCTGTGAGCCGCCATCAATTTCGAGCCATTTCTTAGCAATTTAAGAACCATTTGAACACTGTTATTACTCGCCTAATAATGAGGTACACCTCACAACGATTTCAAGTAGTTTGGACGGGCAAGTTGTCGGAGCCACAAAGTCTGGTGACCAAACTCGCGAAAAAAGGGACAATGAATCTGGGGACGATAAAGAGATATAAAGGGGAGATGAAGATAAGCATCTCACTAACACATCAGCTAGCCTTACACAAAAGAAAAATAAAAATAACAATCCAACAGGAATGAAGAAGAACCAAAATACCAAAATGGATGAACTCAGTCCTAATAGCGAGAAAAGTTCTCAGGAGTCCCATTTTCATATTCATTCTAACTCTAAGGATAAAAAAGTAAAACAACCACTTTAACAAGGAACAAAATATGGAAGTGCAACCTGGGGATGTGAAGTTCGAAGACGAATATACCCCAAACAACTAGGATAACCAACACAAGCCTAAGGAAGATGTTGCAAAAGTTGTTAAGGTGGAAAGCAGCTCCTAATTGTCGTTTGGAGTCAAACGTTTTCCCACATCCCAAACTAGCGAAGGACAGAAACACCAAGGTAAGACGTTTAACTCTACTAATATTGTAACGTGTATCATACGCAGGGGAAAACAACAACAGATAATACAGCACAAGCAAAGGATAGCAATGTGGGAAATGCTGCACCAGGTAAGTCTCTCAACTATTCCAATTATTAGTTAGATAACTCTCTGCACTATGATAAAACTTAACCCACTGACACGAAGGAACAGAGAGTGGTTAATGTACGAGACCAGGTGTTGGAGGAAAAATCTAACACATGTTATATAAAAAATCAAAGCAATGGAAATGTCAAGGTAAGTAAGGACCATGCCTTTCCTAAAATTTCTAATAATTTAGAAAAACAATCCACAAAGTCCAAAGAAATCAGCAGCAAACCCAACCCTAACAGGATACCAGTAATGCCCAGCCTAGTGCAAACCATAGTAACAAGTAGGAAAAAATGCTGCCCCAGCGCCGTATACAGTCGTCCAAACACTGGCAGCCAGATTGAGAAAAAGTTATGAAACTTAAGAAATTTTGTTAAAGCTGGTTCCCCGAATACAAATCACCAAATAGGGGCAACAAGGTTGTGATCTTTGACATGAGTGACTATATGAACATGTTGACAGTCGACTGCAAGTATACACTAGTAGGCAAATTTATTACTACTATGCCAAAAGTGGAAATTATAAGAAAAAGCTTCATCATGCAAACATAATTGAGTGGGGGGGGGGGGTCAAACATAAATTATTACACCTCTAAGCATGTATTTATAGACTTGCAAAATGAACTTGATTATAATACTTTATGGACACAAAAAAGAATGACAATAGAGGGCAAGATAATGAGGATACAAAAATAGACTCCGCACTTTCAATCGGAGGAAGAAACACCATTTTTATTGTTTGGATACTACTTCAAGGGCTACCATGGCATTATTTTAAGAAACCATTCCTGACTCCTCTACTAGAAAATGTGGGCAAAGTCCTATATCTCGATACGACACTCTAAAAAGATCCCGAGCAGGTATGGACAAAGTGAAAATGTAGATAGATCTAACCAAGACATGACCCAAACTTGTATGGATTGGCATACATAAGGAGGACCTCACCATTGGAAGATGACATCCTTCGAAATATGAGTATATACATTCTTACTGTGATTATTGCAAACATCAAGGCCATGACATAGATGAATGCTACTTTATAGTCCATGATGAAGAAAACAGAATGAAGAAAGAGTCATAAACAAGAACAAAAGGAAAAACTCTAGAAGAGCAGCAACAAAGAGGGAAAGAAACCATACAGGACAATATGGGGGAAACAAAAGACAGACAACAACAAAATAACAAAGGAAGAAACACATCAAGTCAACTGGAGCAGCAAAAAGAAGAGGAATGGAAATTCCAAAAGAAGAAGAACAATAAGCAACTAGAGGACAAAAATCAAAAAACTGCACGGAGGCCTACATCACCAAAAAATTAAAGGACAAAAGAACATCAACCAAACAGTAAGCAGCAAACAGGTATAACTAATATTGTACAATTAAAATAATGTTTCAAACATGAACAGGCAAGAACAAGGACATGATCAAGGAAATGAGGAAAAGGAAGTAACTACCAATATGAAGGAAGCATCAACACAAGAATCACCAAGGCAGACAAAGAACAAAGTCAACAAGCAAACTGCTCAAAAATGATCACATGTATCATAGCTATACAACCTAACTCTAATAGAAAAAATAGCAATGATGCAAAGTGTGTTGATGAAGTTGAAGGAGGTATGGTTGGGGGAAGTCAGGAGAACCTCACTAACTTGCAGGAAGGGGTATTCAAAGGGGGGAAATTGCCTCATGTTCTGCATGAGGGTAAGCACTTTGACCATAGTCCTGACCTTAGAGCCTCTGCAACCACGGAAACAAATCAGCAAAATCACTAAATGCTACAAAAACAAGCTGATTGGAATTCTCAAAAAAAGACAGAAAAAGGAAAAGGAAAAAAATAGACAGAGGGAAGAAAAGAAGATGCTCAAAACAAAGAATCTAGGACCGAGGATATGAGGAGAAATGGAAACACTAGCAACCAAGACAACATTCGTAAGAGCAAGAAAAAACCTACTAAGAAAAAAAAAGAAGCAACAAAAATGATACAAAATGCCCAAAATGAGACAGAGCAACATGGAGAATATAATGGAGAGGGGGAAACCTGCAAAAAGTATATTACGGTGGATGATCAACAAGCTATAGATATTGTTCCTCTACAAACACAATATATGACAAAAACACCTTCTTTACCTACGGATAAGCTATTCATGAAATGCCAAGTCAATTAAATGCCCAATATTTATGAATATGAGGTTGACAATTCTGAAGACGAAATTGATAGGGATAATCAATCTTTATAGTACTATGATGATGATGATGAGATTTGTGAGTCCTTAATTAAATCTTTCATCCCTCATGACATCAGAATATGGAAGATGAAATCCAGCAAGTTACAAAAAATCAGGGATTACCTCTAAGGGGACTACAGCATGGAAAATTTCATTTCATATATCAACACGTCAACACTATCACAACATGTACACCAAATACTAGACTCTTTACTTCCAAATCATCTCAATGATTAGTACACATGTATGGAATGTGAGGGGGATCAACACTCAAGGGGTGTTGGAGAGAATCAAAATGCTCAAGAAAATACATCATCTATCAATCATTGCTCTCTTGGAACCTTTTTATAATAGTATCCATAGTCAATGTTTCAAAAACCAACTAGCTATGGAACATTCTTTAGGTAACAGTTATGGTAAAATTTGGATATTTTGGGATTCTTTAACTAACTGTGTGATTCTAGAAGAGGATGAACAACAAATCATATGTGTGATAAAGCAAGATGAAGTCAACACAAAATCTTACACATCCTTTATGTATACCAAGTGTAAGGATCATCTCCGAAGACCTCTATGGGATAGAATGTTTTATCATGCTGCTGAAAATGAAAGACCATGGTGTGTAGTAGGTGATTTTAATTTTATTGCTTCTATTGATGAAAAATTAGGAGGAGTTCCTTACAACATGAAAAAGAGTTTGGATTTCATTTATGTTATTAAAGCATGTGGTTTACTAGACATGGGTTTCAGTGGAAAAAAATTCACCCGGTCTAATAAGAGAGGCATACATCACAGAATTTTGAAGAGTTTGGATTGAGGTTTTGTCAATGATTCTTGTCTGGAAAGAATTCCATAGACTACAATTACCCATTTACCTTCAGTGGGGTCTGATCACTGTCCACTATTGATGGAAATGAACAACAAAGAGGAAAATAACATCAAATACTTTAAGTTCCTCAATTGTTGGACTGATCAACCCATGTTGCTGGACACTGTTAAAGCTTGCTGGGACATACCTATGGACGGAAACAACATGTGGAAATACCATCTGAAATTAAAATGATGATCTAACACCCTTAGCTCTTTGTCAAGGGGAGAATTAAAAAAATTATCTAACACCCTTACATCTTCACCAAAGTCGAGGAGTTTGAGGAGAAGGTCAAACAGACTTAGGAAAATCTAATTCATGATAACACAGAAGCCATTCTAACTTCTCTGCATGAGCTGAGTGCAGAATACATCAAATTATTAAAGCTTGAGGACTCCATTCTAAAGCAAAAAACCTAACTCCACTAGTTCAAAGATGGTGATGCCAACAAAAAATTCTTCCATTCCTTGATAAGAAGAAGAAGAAGAAGATTGTTTATTTAGAGGATTACCAGGGGGGATGGGCAATAAATACAAGAAGATGACAACATTGTGGAAGCTGCCAGTGAACAGTTCAATAACACCTTCACAGGAGAGAATAACCTTATGGATGCACAAGCTCTAAATTGCATTCCCAGAATGATTACTCCGTATCAATATATCACCCTCTCTGCTACTCCTACTTTGGATGAGTTGAAGGAAGTGGTATTTTCGATGAATCCTAATTCAATAGTTGGTCCATATGGAATGAATGAGTAATTTTTTCAGAAATTTTGGATCATAATAGAACATTATTTTTATGGGAGTGATACAGGCTTTTTTGCAGTGGTCAAATGATATCAAAGTATTTCTCCCACTCATGCATTGTTCTACTACCAAAAGTGAATAACCCAAGCAAAATGCAAAAGTTTAGACCCCCCAGTTTGTGCAATTTCACTAGCAAAATTATCTCCAAACTGATAATCTCTAAACTAGGTACCACTCTCCTTACTTTTGTTTCTCTTAACCAATCTTGTTTTGTAAAAGGAAGGAGTATTTCGAAAGACATCATGTTAGCTCAGGAAAATGTTCATCAGATAAGGAAACCTAATATTTGGAGTAATGTGATCATCAAGTTACATATGGCCAAGGCATATGATATGGTAGCTTGGTCCTACATTTACCTAGTCTTGAGAAGAATGAAGTATTCATTGACATGGTATGGAGGATCATGTCTAATAATTGGTATTCTATTATTGTTAATGGTAAAAGACATGGCTTCTTCAACTTAACTAGAGGGCTCGAAGAAGGTGATCCTCTATCTCCAACCCAATTTATTTTAGGTGCAGAGGTTCTCTCACGATCACTTAAAGATATCCATTCCCAACCAGGTTATCATGTTTTCTTGATGGAACAGAGAGGGCCCCAAGTGAACCACCTTAGTTTTTCAGATGATATTATCCTCTTCACTTCATGAAGGCATAAGACTTTAAAACTTATTATGAAAACTTTGAAGTCGTATGAGGAAGTCTTAGGCCTAATTGTGAACAAAGACAAAAGTCATTTTATTATTAATTATAATGCATTCAACAGCATTAGAAACAGAATCATAAGAGTGAATGGATTCTAACTAAAAGAGGGTCCTATTACTTATCTGGGATGCCCTTTATTTATTGGCAGGCCCACAATCATCTATGTGTATGATACTATCAACAAAGTGCTCAAATATATATTAACAATCAGCACATGCCAAAGGAAGCGAGAGCATATCTTAATATACATCTACAGGAAATAGCAAATTTCATACGAAAGAAGCTCAAGAGAATTAAAGAGCCTTCTTTTTAACATAGCTTTATTATAAAATATAGCTCTTATGAATAGGTTTAGTCTTTTATTTATTTTAATTGCAAAAAGAGAATCTCCCTTGTTTATGTTTCCTATAAGCTTTGTATTGAGAGGAGACCTCTCTTTTAGATGATAAGTATTTTGATATCTCCTTTTTGTAAGGGGATTAGTTGATTTCCTTTTTCGGAAGCTAACTCTAAACCACCTTAGGTCTGGAGATTAGGTCTATGCCTCCCTGCTTGTACTTTTATTTTTATTTAAGATAAGTCTTGGGGGTGTTGCTCAGCCCCTACCCCTACAAGGGTGATTAAACTACAAACGTTAAATACAAAACCATAGATTTCAAACCAAAAACCTTAAACCCAAAAATAAAAAACCTAAAAAAAACACTAAAACCTCGCCCAAACCCTATCCCTAACACGAACGCTAACCCTAACAAATCCATAACCATAACCCTGAACTCTAAATCCTAAACCCAAAGCCCAAAATACAAAAATTCTAACATTAAACACTAAAGCACAAATATTACAACTCAAATCCTTAACCCCAAACACTAAAACCTAAAAAACAACCTAAACCCTAACCCTATCCATACCCCTAACCATAACATTACCCCTAACCCTAACCATACCATAAACCCTAAACCTAAAGCCCAAAATCCAAAACCCAAACATTAAACACAAACCCATTGATATTAAGCCTCAAATATAAAACTCTAAATCCAAAAACCGAAGAAAACCCAAAAAACTAACCCTAACCCTAACAAAAAACCATAACCCTTGCCCTAACCCTAAACCATAAACCCAAAACCCTAATCCCCAAATACTAAAAACCATACATTAAATACGAAACCATAGATTTTAAATCACAAATGCTAAACCCTGAACCATAAAACCCGAAAATTCCTACACCGTAAATCTTATCCTAACCTTAACCCTAAACCCTATGTCCAAACTAAAAACCCTATGTCCAAAATGTGATACCTAAACATCAACACTAAACCACATATTTTAAACCTCAAATCGTAAACCACACACCCTAAAACCAAAAAAAAACTAAAACCTAACCCTAACCCTAACCTTAAGCCTAACCGTAGCCCTAAACCATTCTCACTAAGCCCCACGCCCAAAATAGCATAACCCAAACTTTAAGCACTAACCATAGATTTTAATCCAAAAATTCTAAACCCCAAATCCTAAATCCTTAAAAAAAAATAACACTAACCCAATATCTAACACGAATCCTAACCGTAACTGTAACCCTTAACATAAATCCTAAAATACTAAACCCTAACATTAAACACAAAATCAGTGATATTACCAATCAAATCGTTTACCCTGAACCCTAAAACCTAAAAAACAACCTAAACCCTAACCATACCCTATTTATAATCCTAACCCTAACCATATCATAAACCCTAAACCCCAAGCCCAAAATACGAAAACAAAAACATCAAACGCTAAACCATTGATTTTAAACCTCAAATACTAAACCACATACTCTAAAACAAAAAAAAAACTAAAACCTAACCCTAACCCTAACATTAACCCTAACCATAGCACTAAACCATTAACCCAAAGCCCCACGCCGAAAATACCATAACCCAATTATTAAGCACTAACCATAGATTTTAAACCTAAAATCCTAAACCCCAAAACTTAATACCTAAAAAAATCATATACCCTAACACTATCCCTATCCCAAACACAAACCCTAACACTAACCCTATTCATAACCCTACCCCCAAACCCCAAGCCCAAAATACGAAAACCAAAACATTAAACACTAAACTATTGATATTAAACCTTAAATATTAAACCCTAAACCTAAAAACCTAAAAAAAAAAAAACCTAACCCTAACCCTAACCTTAACCCTAACTCTAATCCTAAACCATAAACCCAAAACCTTAAGCCAAAAATACCCCAACCTAAACATTAAATACTAAACCATAGAATTTAAAACTAAAATGATAAACCTAGAACCATAAAACCTTAAAAAAACCTACACCCTAATCCTTAACCCGAAATCCTAAACCGTAAGTGAAAAAAAAACTTAAGTCCAAAATACGAGAATCCAAATATGGAACACTAAACCATAGATTTTAAATATAAAATCCTTCTCCACAAACCCCAAAACATAAGAAAAACCTAAGCCCTAACCCTAACCCTAACCTATACCTATACCCTAACCCTAACCTAAACCTAAACCAAATATCCTAAGCCCTAAATATCAAAACCTAAACATTAAACACTAAACCATAAATTTTAAACCTTAGATGTTAAAGCATGAACTATAAAACCTTAAAAAGATCTAACCTAATCTTTACCCTAACCTTAAATCCTAAACCCTAACAAAACCCTAAGTCCAAAATACGAAAACCGAAACATTAAATCATAAACAATAAATTTTTATCCTTAAATCGTAAGCCACAAACTCTAAAACTTAAAAAAAACTAAACACTAACAATAATCCTTACCCTAACCCTAATCCTAACCCTAACACAAAACCATTAACCCAATACCCCATGCCCAAAATAGGAAAACACAAAGATTAATTACTAAACCATGGATTTAAACCAAAAATCATAAACCCCAAACCTAAAAGCTTTAAAAAAACCCTAAACCTTAACCCTTACCCTATTCTTAATATAAACCCTAACCCTAAGCCTATCCTTAATCCTAACCCTGAACCCTAAACTGTAACCCTAAGACCAAACTACAAAAACCCATAAATTTATCAATAAACTGTAGATATTAAAACTCAAATCCGTAAATCCAAATATTAAAACCTATAAAACAACTTGAACCTTAGCCCTAAGCCTCTCTAAACCCTAAACCCCAAGCCCAAAATACCAAAATCTAAAAATTAAAAATTAAACCATTGATTCTAAACCTCAAATCCTAAACCCTAAACCCAAAAACCTAAAAAACCCAAAAACCTAACCCTAACCCCATACCCTAAGGCGAAAATACAAAAACCCTAACATTAAATACTAAAGCATAGATTTTAAACCTCAAATGCTAAATCATGAACCATAAACCTAAAGAACCTACACCTAATACAAATCCTATACCTAACCCAGGCCCTAATCTTAAGTCATAAACCTAAACCCTACGTCCAACTAAAAACTCTAAGTCCAAAAAAAGAAAACACACACAGTAAACACTAGACCATAGATTTTAAATCTTAAATCCTAACTCGAACCCTAACCTTAACCTTAACCCTTACTCTAACCCTAACCCTAACCCTACATTAAATATTTAACCATATATTTTATACGAAAAATCCTAAATCCTAAACCCCAAAATAAAAAATCTACAAAAAACCCTAAGCCCAAACCCTAACCTTATCACTAACATGAACCCTAACCATAACCCAATCCTTAACCTGAACCCTAAACTCTAAACCCTAAACCCAAATTCCAAAATATCAAAATACGAACATTAAACACTAAACCATAGATATTACAACTCAAATTCTTAAACTCAAACTCAAAAACCTAATAAAAAACCTAAACCCTAACCCTAACATTACCCCTAACCCTAACCATAAAACCTACACACCAAGCCTGAAAAATCAAAACCCAAACATTAAACACTAAACAATTGATATTAATCCTCAAATCCTAAACCGTAAATCCAAAAACCTAAGAAAACCAAAAACCCTAATCCTAAACCTAGACCTAACCTTAACATTAACACTAACCTAAACCTTAACCCTATCCCGAACCCTAAACCATTAACCCGAAACCCTAAGCCCTAAATAGAAAAACTCAAACATTAAATACTTTCCGTAGATTTTAAACCTCAAATGCTAAACCCTGATCCATAAAACCTAAGAAAACCTATATCGTAACTCTTATCCTAACCCTAACCCTAAACCCTGAACCCTAAACCCCAATTCTAAACTAAAAACCCTAAGTACAAAATAAGATACCCAAACATCAAACAATAAACCATAGATTTTAAACCTCAAATCCTAAGACACATGCCCTAAAACCTAAAAATAACCTAAACCCTAACCCTAACCCTAGACCTAAACCATTCACCCGAAACCCCATGCTGAAAATACCATAACACAAACATTAACCACTAACCATAGATTTTAAACAAAAAATTCTAAACCCCAAAACCTATAACCTAAAAACACCTTAACCATATCCCTAACACGAACCCTAACCCTAACCCTATCTTAAACCCTTACCATAAAACTAAAGCCCAAAATACAAAACCCTAACGTTAAACACTAATCCATAGATATTACAACTCAAATTTGTAACCCAAAACGCTTAAACCTAAAAAGCAAACTAAACCTAACGCTAAACCTTACATTAATCCTAACCCTAACCCTACCATAAACCCTAAACCTTAAGCCCAATATACGAAAACCAAAATATTAAACACTAAACTATTGAGATTAAACCTCAAATCCTAAATCTAAAAACCTAAAAAAAAAAACTAACCCTAAACCTAATCCTAACGCTAACCTCCTAAATCTAACCCTAAACCATAAATCCGAATCCTTATGTCCAAAATACCACAACCCAAAAAATAAATAATAAAGCATAGATTTTAAACCTCAAATGTTAAACCCAAGACCATAAAACTTACACCCTAACCCTTAACCATAAAATCTAAACCCTAAGTCCAAAAAACAAAATTTTCTCTCTCTAGATTTTCTCTCTGTAACAGACGCTCTCTCTCTCTGTCGACAATGACTACTGAAAAGGTAGTCACGTACGACACTGCACAAGCGCATGCGCCGCCGATGGCAGGCCAAAAACCGCTGGACCAAAGCCAACATGAGCGCCTTGACAAGGGCAACAAACTCCAATGTAACACGCTCCAAGATCAACCTCAAAACTCCTCGAAATCAGAGGTCAAAGATGCAATGAACATTGTGATGGTGGAAGGGAAGTTCGATAGAGAATGAGAAAATATTTCCCAAGAAATTTCTCGGTGGAATTATGTAGAAAGGAAGATGGTAATGAATAACCTGCATCAAGATCTACCATATATCCAAAAATCAGCTAATTCTAAAGTCGTAATCAATCAGAATCAAAAGGTGAAGGTCGAAGGAATTGCGAGTGCATCACCTGAGTTGACTTCTCATATTTGATCGATTTGACCACTTGGGTTGTTCCCCCAACAATGAGGTATATCTCACCCAAATCTCAGGTGAAATGGACAGTGGATTCGCCGGCGGGGAGAACTCTGATGAAGAGAGAACTCGAATCGTCGAAACTCATGGAACCTTGTTGAAGGAGATGGATTCTCAGTCCAAGAACACCCATCTAACAGCTATTTCCAGCAATTTCAAAGAGGAAATCAACAATAACAACAATTGAACAACTTCTATTTATCCTAATCCCTAATTACAACAAGAAAGTGAAGGGGAGGCCTCTGTTTCTGATCGAAACACCAAACAAAACACCATTTTTGAGGTTTCTTAGTCAATCGAAGCAACAACAATTAGAAAAGAAAATAAAATACAACAGGAGGAGAATCTGATCGTGCAGCAGGGCGATAACAGAAACAATATGAGGATGCCATAGCAACCTCATCAAATGACGCACACTCATCGAAATTTTTTTGGTATAGTAAGTAATTCATCCTAGATAACTCTCTCTCTTAATGTAGGTAATTTACAAACCACACTTTATGAAGATGTCAAAGGTGAGGAATATGAGAATGTACAGCTGCAAAGGCAAGAATACACAGGTAAAAAACATTCTCAATCAGGCAAAGAATTGCAGCTTGGAGGAAAATAGCAAAGGAAGGCTAGAAGTTGTAAGCATGGCTCAGAAAAGGTTCTACGGAGTGTTGGAAAGAAAAATGATCAATCGAGAAACACCAACAACCAAAGAGGATTAAACTCATCAAATCCTATAAATCAAGCATGTGGGGAGTATCACAATAACTTTCCCAAAATATCCAACAACTACTCTAGGTATGAGCCTAAATCTCATTGTGATAGAGATAATAAGCAGGGCTTAAATGTGGTTCAGACAACTGCTACAAATCTTAGCTCCCAACAGCAAGTTAAGAATTCTAACAACAATGCTAAAAATGAAAAAAATTAGGAACCTGCACCATAAAATGTGGTTCAATCCTTTGTTGCAAGGTTGAGATACAATCAGTCCAAGAATGAAATACCTATTGTTCTAAATGATCCCATATAAACGACTAGACAGGGATTTCCTGCTTTACTTCTTGATGAGGATGACTATTATGTGAAATTGGCTGAGGTCTGTAAATACACTCTGGTGGGCAAGTTCACCAATACAATGAAAAAAATTGAGGTTGTGACAAAAAGCTTTATTCTCCAAACTCAACTAATAGGAAGTGTGAAGATCACATACTTCAATGCTAGACATGTCTACATAGACCTTGATAATGAGTTTGACTAGCAAACGGTTTGGACGAAACTTAGAATGAATATTGAAGGGAAAGTGATGAGAATACAAGAATGGACCCCTGATTTTACCCCTGAAGAGGAAACCCCCATTGTTCCCATTTGGGTGGCTATCCCCAACCTACCTTGGCATTGTTATAACAAAGTTCTTTTAACGACTATTTTGAGGTCAATTGAGAAGGTGTTATTCCTAGACGTGATCACCATCTTATCAAAGAACTAAAGGTAGCACTTTGAGGCTAAAAGTTTAAGTGGATCTTACAAAAACTAGACCCAATTGTGTTTGGCTGGGATTCAAGAATTCAAACCCCAATTAAGGGAGGTGGTTAAAGGTTTAATATGAAGGAATTCCTAACTATTGCATATACTTCAGACAGCAAGGACATATGGAAGAGGATTGTACAATCAAGAGAAGGGATGATGAGTTAAAAAAAAAAGAAAGAGCAGGAAGTTGACAAAAACAAGAAGGAACAAGCAAGCCACAGAAAATCCTATGAGCATGAAAATAGTGTATTTGAGGCTAAACTACACAATCAACAAAAAGGAGAAGCTGGAAAGGAGGAATCACAATATCAAAAACAAATTAAAGATCAACAACAAAGGAAGCAAACCTCCAATCAAAAGGATCAAGGCCATCAAGTAGTGTTACAGGAAGAGCAGTGGCAGACACAAAAAAAAAATAGCAAAAAAATTAGGAACAAACCATCTCCAAAGCAGTTTGGAGACATGTCTCATCTCAAAAGCAAAAAAGCAATGACAGCCAGCACCAAATTAAAGAAACAACAGGTATATCTTATCTTCAAACTCAAAATTACTTTTCTAATCTTGAAATGGAGGACCAATGGGAGATAGGACAAATAGGGTATGAAGATACTAGGGAAACAACATATCAGTGAAACTAATCAAAACAAGGGAATCCTAAAAGCCCAACTGTCAGGAACAACCTCAGCAAACATATGGAACAAAACCAACAAAATGCTACTGCTACTAAACATAAGAGCACAGGTATTGACTCGATGCTCCCATGTCCCAATTCCCCCAGAATTATTAATGTTGATGATGGTTTTTCTGTAGAAGTTGTTGGAAGTATGGATGGGGGGTGTCAGGAGAAAACCACAAACCTACAGGATGGGGTTACCAAAGGGGGGAGTTTTCCTCATGTTTTGCATAAGGGGTTGGTTAACCTTAGGACTGACTTTAGAGCCTCTGATATTACTAAGAACAGGCAGCAACAAAGAGAGAAACAGCAGGATAAATGATATACCATGGATTCGCGGTATTATTAATACTTTTTCCTTAAGTTTAGTGTGTCCAAAAAGCCTTTTTGTGCTAATTTTTATATAAGTTTCTCCTTATTTGCAGGAAATCTGTCCAAAAATGAATGTAGAGGTTTTTGAGCGAAGAAATGCAGAAGAGACCACCTACGGAGCTTGTGACGGTCCGTCATGCTCGTGACGGTCCGTAGGTGGCAGCGTAGTACAGCTGCTGAAGGAAGGTGGGAAGTCTGACCAAGTGTGGGGTTACAAAAAGCGTGACGGAAAGTCGTAGCCATGACGGTCCATCCTGCAGGTATGTCATGAAGATCAGAGAAGTAGTCCCAGTACCCATATTCGAAGAGTTCAAGTGTTTTGGAACGGAGACCCTCGACGGACTGTTGTGCCTATGATGGACGGTCATACCTGTTGTCAAGGGTAATGAAGAGAGTAGCAGAAGAAATTGCACATGTATGGGACGACAGAATCCATGACGGCCCGTCGTAGCCACAACGATCCGTCGCGAGATCCGTCGACCCAGCCGCGTTTTGACAGATTTCAAGTAAATAGAGTCCTTATGTAATTAGGTTTTTAGTTTTTTATAAATAGTTCGAAAAACCTCGTTTTTGAGGTTAGACTCTGATTTATTTGGTTAAGCTCTTGATTATTGTTAGGCTCTGGATTATTTGGTTAGGCCCTTGATTATTGTTAGACTCTTGATTATTTTAACCTTTTATGAGATTCTTGATTATTTTGAGATTCTTGTAATTGATTTTTGGTGATTTTTGTTGATTAACCAAGCGATCTTTCGGATTTTACTCTTTCTCATTGAAGTAAGTACATGAATTCTTATACCATATATTTGAATATTGTGATTATGACTATGGGTAACTAAACTCCATAACTAGGGTTGTGGGAACCATACACAAATAATGAGGTAATACCTAAATAAAATAACAATTATAGAATAATGTCTTGCATGTATTGATAATTCTTTCGCTTAGAAGTATTTTTAACGGATGGCCAACGTCAGAACTCGCCTTAATGCTACTTGCCGGACCAAGGAGGTAGATAATAGGAAAATAATTATCAACATAGATTTAGTGTATACCATCTAATCGGCTAGTATTGATTGGTACGAGGTAATAACTTAGTGAAATATCGAATACGGTGCTTAATATGAGGTAAAGATAAGGGTTAGGATAGAAACACACGTAGCCGGACCAAGGTGCGGAGTGAAATTTTCTAGATGCCGGACAAAGGATTTAGAAATACATAACTTATCACTTTGCATGCTTGATATTAGGAAAGAATTGTTATAGTTAGACTTATCAAGTTATGAACCTGTGGGGAACACGTAAACCCTAGTTACTTTCATTAATTGATTAAACTCCAAAATTTGAAGCTGTTAAGTGTCTCTTTCAATTTCGCTAGTTATTTTCATTTATTTAGAAATAGAAAACCCCCCTTTTAACATTTTTGCTTTCCAAGGAAGTAATTGACTGAAGAATAGTAATAATTGATTGAAGTTAAGTCTAAACTATTTTCCTCGTGGGAACGACCCCAACCTCATTATTTGGGTTATTTACTTGACACGACCGCTTTACTTCTTATTTGAGAAGTAAGTTTGAGTGTATCAAATTTTGGCGCCGCTGCTGGGGAAAGTAGCTTTTGGATTAACTTAAACTTATTACTATAGTTTAGTTGATATTTTCTTGATTTTACTTTGTTTTATTGTTTTTGATTCGTGCAGAACCACCCTCCTTGTATGCCAAATACACGGAGAGGAAGAGAACCCCTGTTTCCCTACGATCACGAATTAGAGCGTACACTATGCAACATGAATAGAAACTTGGGAATAAATGATGATGATCCAAACCAGAACATCCCAGCTCCGGTTGATGTTCATGGCCAGTTTTTACCCGATGCTCCGGGTGAACACCAACAGAGGGGACAAAATCCCGCTCCACGGCCCCAAGCATACTACAGAGGATATGACAACATAGCAGACTCCGATGGACCACTTGTCTTGCCTCCTCTACCACCAGGCAACACATTCATGGTGACTAGTAGCCTGATGCAAATGCTCATTGCCAGAGGTTTGTTTTCAGGGCTACCTTCTGAGGATCCACATGCCCATATAGCTAAGGTAAGGGCAGTGTGTAAAAGCTGTGTAGGGAGGTCTGACTTGGACTTGGATGTAATAGGGCTTAGAGTGTTTCCTCTCTCACTGACGGGAGAGGCTGCAATATGGTTCACTGAGCTCCCTTACAACTCAATTTTTGCTTGGAACCAACTAAGGGATGTTTTCTTAGCACGCTATTATGCGGTCTCCAAGAAACTAAACCACAAAGACAGAGTGAACAACTTTGTGGAACTACCAGGAGAGTCGGTTAGTAGTTCTTGGGATAGATTCACCTCATTCTTGAGAAGTGTCCTAAATCACCGTATAGATGATGAGTCACTGAAGAAATACTTCTATCGGGGACAGGATGATAATAATAAAGCGGTGTTGGACAATATAGCAGGTGGATCTTATGGGGAGTGTGCTTATGCTGAGATTGCTGAAAAACTACAGAAAATCTCCCGAAATAGTAAAGCTTGGAGTACTAGGAAGTCAGATACCGGGAGAAATACCTTCGCAGTGCAGTCCACTCACAACCCAGCCACAGATGAGATTCGTGAAGAAATGGCTCAGATGAGAACTGATCTTGGGTTGGTACTAAAACATATCACTGGGGTGCAGAAAAGATAAATGCAGTTAACTACTTGCCTAAACCACCACCACCTAATGATGAATGCTATTTCGCGGAGGACTCCTATGCAGTAAATGAGCAGACGGGGGTTTCCGACTGAGCGCCCAAGGCTCAAATCAGGATAATTGGCTTCAAGGTCAAGGGAACCAAGGTCGGATCTATGGTAACTATAACCGTGAGGGTCATTATGTCCGAGATGGAAACTACAACCGGAACAACAACTTCAACAGGGTTAACTACAGTAACAGAAATGATAGGAATGGGCCCTATGTCCCTCCTCAAAATTGTGAAGTTACTCCTAGGGATGGTGGAGATAGTATGGCACGAGTTGAGGATATGTAGCACAAAATGATAAGGAGGTTCGATGCTAGTGATGAGCACATTAAAGAGTTAAGGTGTGATTTAGCAGGTATTGGGAAAAAAGTCGATACACATGCAATATCGATTAAGCAGATCGAGTTGCAAATGGCCCAATTATTTGCGACTGTGAACACAAGGCAACCGGGCACTCTTCCAAGCAACACTGTCCAAGATCCAAAAAATGATACACACTGTATGGCAATCACTACTCGGGGTGGTAATCAAACCATTGACCCACCTATGTCGTCTAATGAGGAAAAGGTGAGAAAGGATGATGATAAGGTGGTAAAGGGTAGTGGTGAAGCAGAAGAGAGCACTGGAAAAGATGCAGAAGTCCCTATGAAGGTAATTCCCATGTCTAGACCACCACCACCCTTCCCTCAGAGAATAGTGAAAAAGACCGAGGATGGTAAATATTGGCATTTTATAACAATGTTGAAGCAGCTTTCTATCAATGTCCCTTTGGTAGAAGCTCTAGAACAAATGCCCGATTATGCCAAGTTTATGAAAGATCTGGTTACAAAGAAAAGATCGGTCACTTTCGAGGATGATGATAGACTGCAGCATTGTAGTACTATTGCTACAAGATCTCGTACAAAAGAAATATGATCCGGGTGCGTTCACTATTCTTTGTACAGTCGGGTCATTACATTTTGCGAATGCATTATGTGATCTAGGGGCAAGCATAAATCTCATGCCCCTCTCGATTTACAAGAAGTTGGGTTTGGGTGACCCAAAACCCATTGCGATGCGGCTACTGATGGCTGATCGAATAGTGAAAAGGCCTATAGGGATACTCCATGATGTGCTAGTAAAAGTGGAGACATTCATATTTCCAGCAGATTTTGTTATTGCTGATTGTGAAGTTGATTTTGAAGTGCCTATTATTCTTGGGAGGCCATTCCTTGCTACAGGTAGAGCCTTAGTTGATATGGAAAAGGGGCAGATGAAATTTCGGTTGAACAATGAAGAAGTGACCTTCAACATTTGTAGGTCCATGAGGCAGAGATGGTGAGCTCCAATCGGTATCCGCCATATCCCACAAAGAAAAGATGAAGAAAGAGAATGAACAAAAAAGTGAAAAACAAGAGTTTATGGTTGGGGATTTGGTGCTTTTAGACACTTCGATGATGCATTGGCCTCCGGGAAAGCTCAATTCCAAACGGACTGGCCCTTACTTGATTATCCAAGTATTCCCTCATGGAGCAGTTGAGTTAAAAACCAAGGAGGGAGTACGGGTTAAGGTGAATGGAGAACGAATAAAACTCTATTTTGGGAATACTGCATGAGTGAATGAAGTGATAGAGGCATACCATCTTGATGAAGGCTGAGTAATCAAGTGTCCTCAGTCGTGCCGTGACGTTAAATCAGGCGCTTGTTGGGAGACAACCCAATACTTATAGTTTTTTTCTTTCTAGTAATGGTAGCATTTTCTACTAATGGGTTTTAAATTTGCAGGCACATCACCAGGAAATTTTGCAGAAAATTACTCTGCAGCAGTCACTGACGGATACAGCGACGGACCGTTGCTCCTGCAACGGACCGTCGCATGAATCCGTCGTACCAGGTACGTCTTTATGTTATTTTCAAACTAGGGCACACGCGACGGAACCAACGACGGACTGTCACAACCGAGACGGACCGTCGTTAGGGAATCGTCGCGTCTTTAATGAAGCGTACCCGACCCGACCCGGGTGGGGGTTTTTAAAAATTCATCATTTAAAACCCCCACCCCTTCATTTTACCCCATTCTTACACTCTTTCTCCCGTTTTCCTCCCTTTTCAACTTTCAAAGCTCTCTTACAACCGATCATTTTCCCCAAATTCTCCAAATTTCTCAAAATTCATCATCTACTAGTCGGAGCTGCTGTTGTGGGTGTCTACTTGATCCAAGTACCTTTCCCTTTTATTGTTCTAAAATTCTCAGGGAGTTGTCTCTAATTTCTACTCATTTATATTACATTTTTGTTTATCAATTAGTAGTAGCCTAGTTCTTCTTGATATGTTCATTTTTTAAAAAAAAAATTCTGTCTGACCTAGGTTAAAATTCCTCGAAATTGCCGTGTTAAAACCCTAGAAATAGGTGCTTTAGCATTGCTAGTTTACTAGGTATTTGGGTTAGATAAATGTATGTTAAAACACTACCAATTCGATTTGGGTCATAGGGGATGAATGGGGCATCTCCAGTTCTGTTACTGAGTTACAAAACGAGACCCTGATGACGGACCGTAGTACCCACGACGGACCGTCATTGGGTCCGTTCCAATCGCCCTAACACCCCACTGTCCAATTTTCTCCAAGTGTCCACCAACGGCCACATGCGAGGGACCGTTGTTCCCACGACGATCCGTCCTGCACAACCGTTCTGGTTGTCAGAGACCCTATTCCTAAGGGTCTCTCATTTTTTTCTAAGTGTCCTCAAACGGACAACGACGGACTGTCATACCCACGACGGTCCGTCCTGCATGACCGTTATGATGGTTAGAGACCCCTCTCCTAAGGGTCTCCATATTTTTTTCAAGTGTTCTCTGACGGACACCTACGACGGACCGTTGTACCTGTGACGGTTCGTCCTGCACATACCTTCATACTTGTCAGAGACTCTCCTTCAGGGTTCTCCATATAAACATAGTCTAAGTAAGACACGACGGACTCCATGACGGTCCGTCGTACTCACGAAGAGCCGTCACCTGGTCCGTTGTGTTTAACTGTTACTATAGCAATGTCATTTTATTTTAATTTTTTTATTTATTTTGTGTGGTTTTGCTTGTCTTGTTTGCTTCTTCTAGTACTAATATTGATCCTTTACAGGTACTATCTACTATGGCACCAAAACAAGATCGAGACTATGCACGCGGGCGATCGAAGTCTGTCGCCCCGTCTGCCCGCCTGGTCATTGGCTATGATGATGAGAGTGACCCCGGGTATGTGCCCCCAGGCACTTCCACCCCATCCCGTGGTGCACGTTCTGCAAGAGCCACACCCAAAAAGGTGGCGTCCGGCGTAGTCACTGCCTCCCAGTCTGATGAGGAGCGCACACTGACCGGCACACATTCTGGGTCAGCCACTAATGAAGAAGGAGTGTCTGGCTCCTTAGGAGTTTCGTGGTCGGAGGAAGCCTCCGGATCTGCTGAGGTTCCCGCACCCGCCACCGCTGCAGCGTCGGCCTCGTGTGATGAGGCTGACAGTTCAGAATTCACACCCGGTTCACCAGCTCGTGCTCTCGCCCCGGTTAATGACTAGCCCAACCGGTGGTGTGTCGATGGGCAGTTTCAAGATAATTCCGATGCAATGTTCCTGAATGTCAAAGGAGTTATGACTCGGACACATACATTGGAGCGGCGGGTCCTTACGGGAAGTCTCCCAACGATGCCTGAGATCCACAATCTCTTCACAAGACATCGACTGGAGTGGACAGCTCGTCCGTTGGGACGTTAAAGTGAAGAGCTGGTCCGAGATTTCTACGCATCCTACGTAGCGACTCTCCGATCACAGATTGATATGCGGGCTGCCCCCGCCAAATAGGCCCCACTGGAGCAGGTCCGAGTACGTGGCGTTCAGGTTGATATCTCCCTGCCTGCCATCCGCCGGTTTCTATACGGCGAGAACGTTGATGCTAATCGAACCCCTCTCACTGTGGAGCTTGACTACCAATGGAAGATTGTTAAAGATGGCCAATTCTTGCGTGAGCCATCGCTGAGAGATACCACCAAAAGGTGGATGGCCCTGCACTTGTCCGTTGATGGAGAGGGTGCCGACTGGGTGACCGAGCCGAAGGGGGCCATCAAGAAGGCCAACCTGACTTTCACGGCGAAGTTTTTGTGGTTGATTGTCCGCCACTGCCTTTCCCCCACAGACCTGATAATATCGTCAAACGGGATCGAACAGTACTGATGGCGGCGATGATAGCCGGGTTTGAGGTGGATTTTGCGTGGCTTCTACAGGCGGTCATGCACGAGAGGGCTTTTAAGGTCACAACTACTTACCCTTTCCCGTGCATGATATTTTCTCTATGCAGGTCCGCAGTTGTGCCTATATGGCACGTTGATCAGCTCAAGACCCCTTTGGACACTGTTGATATCGGCCTCATCAGGGATGAGGCCAATGAGTTGGCTCCACGCAAAGCGCCCCGTCCAGAGTTGCTCCACTTGGTCACAATCTGGCTGATACGGTAGCACAGGCCCGCACTGCTACGCATGAGGCTTCCGCTGACACTACCCCGGTAGAGTTATCCCGGGTAGTAGCACTGCCCGATCTCCTCTAACTCAGCCCCTTTACCAGCTCTTGTCCTGCTTGCTACGGTCCAGAAACTAGAGGAGCAAATGGCTACACTTCTGCATCATATCAATCCTTGGATGCAGAGGTCTATTGCCGAGGCAGAAGAGCGCTTGGAGCGGAGAATGGTCCAGCACACAGAGCGGAAGATCGCTGAGGTTCATCAGCGCTTGGACGCTTTTGAGTTGCGGGTGCTAGCCCGTCCAGCCCCTCCGGTGGATGTGTCGACCCTTCAGGCTGCGTTCGATAGTCTTCGCGCAGATATTGATATGATCTTAGAGACTAGAGTGCCTGAGTCTGAGGCCCCTTCTGAAGAGCCTGCTGAAGACACAGTGATGGCGGCCCTATTCGCCACTTCAGAGATTCCACCACCTCTCCCTCGAGAGCATGCCAAGAGTGGTAGGGGTCGAGAGGAGGATGAAGCTCGAGCACGTCAGAAGGAGCACTGTGAGATGGAGGCTGCGAGGAGAGCCTCGCTTGCTGAGGAGGAGGCGCATCAGATGAGAGCAGGAGAGTTAGCTGCTGGGGCGTCTAGCTCCAGAACTGTGGAGATAGCGGGAGGCACTGCTGATAGTACTGTTGATGCTGAGGACACCACTGAGGGTGTCCAGATTACAGAAATAGTGGGTTCTGGGGAACCGGACCCACCAGCTTGCTGATCGTCGGCGCTTTGCGCTCCAGGTTTCCTTCACCTACCACTCTAGTATTTCAATTTTTTTATGCTTTGGGGACAATTGCATGTCTTTTTGTTGGGGGTGGGGTAAATGGAAAGTGAGTGCTAGGGTGAAGTCTGAGTAGCCCAATTCACTATCCTCTTTTGGGGTTTTCTTGCCTGTGTTCTTTTTCCCCAAGAGACTGATTACTTTTTCTGTTGAACCGGCATGTCTATATCTTGTGTACATAGTTTAATTCTGGAGCATGATGGCTAAAATGATATCCTGATAAAATGGAAAATGATGCATGACTAGGCATAGTAATTGATAAATGTGTGGCTCTAAGCATGACATAGAGGTACACCACTGCATGACCCTAAGTCTAAAATTCGAACTAGGTGTCTGATAATCTGGTAGAGTGATGAGATGTCAAGTGAGTGTGAGGAAGATTTGAATAGTCCACTATTTGTACTGAGCTAGAACTTGCCTGGTTAGTCCTGCTAAAAGTAAGCTGTAATAGACAACTAGGAAAGGATCACAGGCCCTTATTCAATATAGCCCATTTTTAGCCTCAATAAAAGAAAACAAAATGAAATTTATCCTTCTTTTATCCAAATGATTTGAGCTTAAATTACCTTTCTTTTTCACGCCAACTGATTTTTCTGGGAATAATGTGTTGGCCCTGGTCCCTCCTTGGACATGTGCACCTCACCTTATGCCAAAAGCATAGGTTGAGGGTGGCTAATGCATTAAACAACCTTTTTATGGCCCTGACCCAACTTTGGGTATTGTGTACTTTGACTCATGCCAAAGCCATGAGTTGAGGGTGGCTATTATGAGGAATGCTCTGGAAAGTGGGGTTGTAAGTACAAAGAGAGAGAAAGAACAAAAGTAAAGTGACTCAAGAATTAGTTGAAAGAAAAGTAAAAAAAATAAAAAAATTACAAGAAATACAAGCAAGAAAAGAAGAGAGTCACTTACACAAATGAAGAAAAAAGGGAAAATAGCAAGGTGAAAGAATACGGGAAACTGGGCAAAATAAAATGATAGAAAATGGTATGTTTAGCCGATATGTCAAGGAGGACAAAAAGTCACTAAAGTATACCTAAATATAGCCTACCTGAACCTGAGCCTATGTTACAAGCTAAGAAAGTCCAATCGTGATCCTAAGGGTTGTATAGCGAACTTAGATATTTTCTCTATGCAGGTCCGCAGGTGTGCCTATATGGCACGTTGATCATCTCAAGACCCCTCTGGGCACTATTGATAACGGCCTCATCAGGGATGAGGCCAAAGAGTTGGCTCCACGCAGAGGGCCCCGTCCAGAGTTGCTCCACTTGGTGACAATCTGGCTGATACGGTAGCACAGGCCAGCACGGCTACGCAGGAGGATTCCACTGACACTACCCCGGTAGAGTCTATCTCGAGTAGTAGCACTGCACCGAGCTCCTCTCGCTCAACCCCTTTTCCCGCTCTTGTCCCGCTTGCTAGGGTCCAGAAATTAGAGGCGCAAATGGCTACACTTCTGCATCATATCCATCCTTGGATGCAGAGGTCTATTGCCGAGGCAGAAGAGCGCTTGGAGCGGAGAATGGTCCAGCACACAGAGCGGAAGATCACTGAGGTTCATCAGCTCTTGGACACTTTTGAGTTGCGGGTGCTAGCCCGTCCAGCCCCTCCGGTTGATGTGTCGACCCTTCAGGCTGCGGTCGATAGTCTTCTCGCAGATATTGATATGATCTTAGAGGCTAGAGTGCCTGAGTCTGAGGCCCCTTCTCCAGAGCCTGCTGAAGACACAGTGATGGCGGCCCTATTCGCCACTTCAGAGATTCCACCACCTCCCCCTCGAGAGCATGCCAAGAGGCGTAGGGGTCGAGAGGAGGATGAAGCTCGAGCACGGAAGAAGGAGCGTCGTGAGATGGAGGCTGCGAGGAGAGCCTCGCTTGCTGAGGAGGAGGCGCATCAGATGAGAGCAGGAGAGTTACCTGCTGGGGCGTCTAGCTCCAGAACTGTGGAGATAGCGGGAGGCACTGCTGATAGTGCTTTTGATGCTGAGAACACCACTGAGGGTGTCCTGATTACAGAGGTAGTGGGTTATGGGGAACCAGACCCACCAGCTTGCTGATCATCGGCGCTTTGCGCCCCAGGTTTCCTTCACCTACCACTCTAGTATTTCAATTTGTTTATGCATTGGGGACAATTGCATGTCTTTTTGTTGGGGGTGGGGTAAATGGAAAGTGAGTGCTAGGGTGAAGTCTGAGTAGCCCAATTCATTATCCTCTTTTGGGGTTTTCTTGCCTGTGTTCTTTTTCCCCAAGAGACTGATTACTTTTTCTGTTGAACCGGCATGTCTATATCTGGTGTACATAGTTTAATTCTGGAGCATGATGGCTAAAATGATATCCAGATAAAATTGAAAATGATGCATGACTAGGCATAGTAATTGATAAATGTGTGGCTCTAACCATGACATAGAGGTACACCACTGCATGACCCTAAGTCTAAAATTCGAACTAGGTGTCTGATAATATGGTAGAGTGATGAGATGTCAAGTGAGTGTGAGGAAGATTTGAATAGTCCACTATTTATACTGAGTTAGAACTTGCCTGGTTAGTCCTGCTAAATGTAAGCTGTAATAGACAATTAGGAAGGGATCATAGGCCCTTATTCAATATAGCCCATTTTTAGCCTAAATAAAAGAAAACAAAATGAAATTTATCCTTCTTTTATACAAATGATTTGAGCTTAAATTACCTTTCTTTTTTACCCCAACTGATCTTTTCTGGGAAAAATGTGTTGGCCCTGGTCCCTCCTTGGAAATGTGCACCTCAGCTTATGCCAAAAGCATAAGTTGAGGGTGGCTAATGCATTAAAAAACCTTTTTATGGCCCTGACCCAACTTTGGGTATTGTGTACTTTGACTCATGGCAAAGCCATGCGTTGAGGGTGGCTAGTATGAGGAATGATCTGGAAAGTGGGGTTGAAAGTACAAAGAGAGATAAAGAACAAAAGTAAAGTGACTCAAGAATTAGTTGAAAGAAAAGTAAAAAAAAAATAAAAAAATTACAAGAAATACAAGCAAGAAAAGAAGAGAGTCACTTACACAAATGAAGAAAAAAGGGAAAATAGTAAGGTGAAAGAATATGGGAAACTA
This sequence comes from Solanum pennellii, assembly GCF_001406875.1. NCBI lineage: Eukaryota > Viridiplantae > Streptophyta > Magnoliopsida > Solanales > Solanaceae > Solanum > Solanum pennellii. The sequence goes on from NC_028647.1 coordinate 6,626,114, forward strand.
GGCAAAATAAAATGATAGAAAATGGTATGTTTAGCCGATATGTCAAGGAGGACAAAAAGTCACTAAAGTATACCTAAATATACCCTACCTGACCCTGAGCCTATGTAACAAGCTAAGAAAGTCCTATCGTGATCCTAAGGGTTGTATAGCGAACTTAAAGCAGTGAAAATAAGGGCAAGCTTATGG
>NC_028647.1:6626385-6660349 GCF_001406875.1 Solanum pennellii
TGAAGTGAGGACACTAGTTGCAGTACCGGAAATATTAGCACATCGGTGAGAAATTGAAGAGGATAGGTGTTAGTGCATGGTGAGTCTGTGTCATGGTCTGATTCCACATAATTCAAGCCTAATAGTGATAGCATGCATAAATATGATGAGATTAATCGGGATTGATAGCCAAATGATTGCAAAGGATAAAACATGGATACTATTGTACAAAGATTGTGTATTGAGTCATAGTGCGTCGCTTGAGGACAAACAACGAATTTAAGTTGAGGGTGTTGATATACCGTGGTTTCACGGTATTATTAATACTTTTTCCTTAAGTTTAGTGTGTCCAAAAGACTTTTTGTGCTAATTTTTATATAAGTTTCTCCTTATTTGCAGGAAATCTGTCCAAAGATGAATGCGGAGGTTTTTGAGCGAAGAAATGCAAAAGAGACCACCTACGGAGCTTGTGACGGTCCATCATGCTCGTGACGGTCCGTAGGTGGCAGTGTACTGCAGCTGCTGAAGGAAGGTGGGGAAGTCTGACCAAGTGTGGGGTAACGAAAAGCGTGACGGACCGTCGTAGCCATGACGGTCTGTCCTGTAGGTTCGTTAGGAAGATCAAAGAAGTAGTCCCAGTACCCATATTCCAAGAGTTCAAGTGTTTTGGAACGGAGACCCTCGACAGACCGTTGTGCCTATGACGGTCGGTCATTCCTGCCGTCGAGGGTAATGAAGAGAGCAGCAGAAGAAATTGCACAAGTATGGGACGACAGAATCCATGACGGCCCGTCGTGGCCACGACGATCCGTCGCGAGGACCGTCGACCCAGCCGCGTTTTGACAGGTTTCCAGTAAATAGAGTCCTTATGTAATTAGGTTTTTATTTTTTTATAAATAGTTCGAAAACCCTCGTTTTTGAGGTTAGACTCTGGATTATTTGGTTAAGCCCTTGATTATTGTTAGGCTCTGGATTATTTGGTTAGGCCCTTGATTATTGTTAGACTCTTGATTATTTTAGACCTTTTGTGAGATTCTTGATTATTTTGAGATTCTTGCAATTGATTGTTGGTGATTTTTGTTGATTAACCAAGCGATCTTTCAGATTTTACTCTTTCTCATTGAAGTAAGTACATGAATTCTTTTACCATATATTTGAATATTGTGATTTTGACTATGGGTAACTAAACTCCATAAATAGGGTTGTGGGAATCATAGGCAAATAATGAGGTAATACCTAACTAAAATAACAATTCTAGAATAGTGTCTTGCATGTATTGATAATTCTTTCGCTTAGAAGTCTTTTTATCGGATGGGCAACGTTAGAACTCGCCTTAATGCTACTTGCCGGACCAAGGAGGTAGATAATAGGAAAAGAATTATCAACATACATTTAGTGTATACTATCTAATAGGCTAGTATTGATTGGTACGAGGTAATTACTTAGTCAAATATAGAATACGATGCTTAATATGAGGTAAAGATAAGGGTTAGGATAGCAACACACGTAGCAGGACCAAGGTGCGGAGTGAAATTTCTAGATGCCGGACCAAGGATTTAAAAATACATAACTTATCACTTTGCATGCAAGATACTAGGAAAGAATTGTTATAGTTAGACTTATAAAGTTATGAACCTGTGGGGAACACGTAAACCCTAGTTACTTACATTAATTGATTAAACTACAACATTTGAAGCTGTTAAGTGTCTCTTTCAATTTCGCTAGTTATTTTCATTTATTTAGAAATAGAAAACCCCCCTTTTATCATTTTTGCTTTCCAAGGAAGTAATTGACTGAACAATAGTAATAATAGATTGAAGTTAAGTCTAAACTATTTTCCTCGTGGGAACGATCCAAACCTCATTAGTTGGGTTATTTACTTGACACAACCGCTTTACTTCTTATTTGAGAAGTAAGTTTAAGCGTATCAATAAACAGCAGTCTGAAAAAAATATAGAAAAACAGCAAACTGAAAAAGATGAAAAGAAAGATAAAGGAAAACATATTACTTCTTGTACTCCGGAAAGCATTACCAAGTGCAAAAACAAGCCCAGCAAACAGAAAAGGGATGCTGCTAAAAAGAGACAGAACAAACTCTAGACCAATGACAGTTATCAAGGATAGGAAAAGAGGGAGGAAACATGCAACAAATTTTTTTATGGTTGATGATAATCAAGGATTAGATATCCTCCCTCTTATGGCTCAATATATGACTCCTCCTTCTTTTGAACAATCAGATAAGAGACAGCAAATATGTAAGATGAATACGGTGCCTATTTCAGATGAATATGCTGTGGAGAATTGTAAGGATGAAGATGGGGATATTCACTCCTTAGAAGAGGTTGATGAGGATGATGAGACTAGTGAGGCCCTTATTAAGGCCTTTAGATCTCATACTGATCAGGCCTTAGAGGAAGAGATCCAACAGGTAGCAAAAAGCCAATGTTTAACTCCAAGTGGTTTCCATCATAAAAAATTCCACTGTAAGATGCAAGATGCCAATACTTTCACTGGTGGCAGACCTAATACTAGGCTCTTTTCCTCTAGATCTTCTCAATGATAAGTACAATCATATGGAATATGACAGGGAACAACACTCAAGGGGTGTTGGAGAGACTCAAGATGATCAGGAAGCTCAACAATTTATCTATTATTACAATTTTGGAACCTTTCTTAGATAGTGTTCATGTTCAAAGCTTCAAAGTGCAGTTAAACATGGAACATGCTACTAGTAATTGTAATGGTAAGATTTGGGTTTTCTGGAGCAGTGATATTGACTGTAATATTCTTGATGAAGATGAACAACAAATCACTTGCAACATGAAACACAATGAATTACAATATCAATGTAATAGTACCTTTGTCTATGCTAAATGCAAAGATCACCTCAGAATACCTCTTTGGGAAAAAATGATTCATCAATCTACCATGAATGATAATCCTTGGTGTGCTGTTGGTGGTTTCAACATTATAACTTTTGTGGAGGAAAAACTTGGAGGGTTGCCTTATAACATGAGGAAAAGTATGGATTTTATTGCTCTCATTGAAACTTGTGGCCTCTTGGACATAGGTTTTTGTGGTCAGAAATTTACTTGGTCCAACAAGAGGGGTATCAAACACAAAATTTGGAAGAGACTTGACAGGGATATGGTAAATGATTCTTGGTTGGAAAAGATGCTTCAAACCACTATAACTCTCTTGTCATCTACTGTGTCTTATCACTATCCTCTTCTTATGGAAATGGTGTCCACAACTACTGATCACATCAAGTACTTCAGATTTCTCAACTGTTGGGTAGACAACCCTCATTTCATGGAAACAATAAAAACCTATTGGGAGAAGGAAGTGGCAGGTACAGGTATGTGGAGATATCACCCAAAAATGAAAAGACTGTCAAACACTCTTAGTGGTTTGGTCTAAGAAAGAATTTTGTGATATTTCCCAAAAGGTTAGGATGTATGAGGAACAAGTGCATAATAATGAAGAAAACTACATCACAACCAATGTGACTCAAATAGAAGTATCCTCCACGAGATTAATGCTAAGTACATCAAGTTCCTCAAGTAGGAAGACAATATTTCAAAACAAAAAACACAACTTCAATGGTTTAATGAGGGTGATAATAACTCTAAGTACTTCCATTCTGTGATAAGGGGAAGAAGAAGGAAGTTAGTTATTCATAAAGTTGTCAATGAACATGGAGACTTGATACAAGGAGATGACAACATTGCTTAAGTAGCTTGTGAACACTTCAAAGAAATCTTTAATGGTGAAGAAAAGCGTATCAATGAACATACTTTGGAATGTATTCAAAGGATGATTAGTCAAGACCAAAATATTAAGACTACCAATATGCCTAGTATAGATTATCTTAAAGAGGTGGTGTTTTCTATGAATCCTAATTATGCAGCTGGGTCTTATAGTATGAATGGGTATTTCTTTCAAAAGTGTTGGCATATTATCATGAATGATCTAATGGGGTTGTGCAGGCCTTTTTCAGTGGACAAATGATACCCAAATATTTCTCAAGTTCTTGCATTGTGTTGCTCCCTAATGTGAACAATTCAAACAAGATTACTGAGTTTAGGACTATAAGTCTGAGCAATTTTACTAGCAAGATCATATCTAAGCTAGTGAGCAACAGACTTAGTCCTATCCTCCCTGCCTTAATCTCTCCTGACCAATCCGGATTTGTTAAAGACAGAAGTATTTCAGAGAACATTATGCTAGCTCAGGAAATCATTCATCATATCAAAAATCACAATAGTGGTAGCAATGTAATCATTAAACTAGCCATGACAAAAGATTATGACAGGGTATCATGGTCATATATCTGTCTAGTTTTAAGCAAAATGGGATTTGTTGAGGTGTTTATTGATATGGTGTGGAGAACCATGCCTAACAACTATTACTCAATCATAGTCAATGGTAAGAGATATGGTTTTTTCCATTCCACTAAAGGTCTCAAGCAAGGTGATCCTTTTTCTTCGGCCCTATTTATTTTAAGTGCTGAGGTATTATCAAGATCTCTTAAAAGGCTTCATAATCATCCGGATTACCATGGTTTTATCATGGAAATTAGGGGTCCATAGATGAACCATTTGAGCTTTGCAGATGATATAATTTTTTTCACCTATGGGAGATGAAAAACTTGAAGCTCCTAAGGACTACCTCAAAAGAGTGTGAAAATATTTATGGACAACTCATCAATGGAGATAAAGTAACTTTATGCTACACTCTAATGCTTTCAATAGCACAAGAGATAGAACAAAGAGACTTACAGGTTTTAAACAAAAGCAAGGTCCTATTACTTACCTAGGATTCCCTCTATTTGTTGGTAGGCCTAGGAATATTTATTTTTCTGACCTTGTTAATAAAGTTGTTGGCAGGATTACAGGGTGGCAAACCAAACAACTCAGTTATGGTGGTAAGGCAATACTTACAAAACATGTGTTACAAGCTCTTTCTATCCATCTACCTTCTGCAGTAACTCCTCCAACTACTATTCTTAAGCAAATTCAAATGCTTATGGCTGATTTTTTCTGGGGGTGGAATAGTGATAGGAAGAAATATCATTGGGCTTCTTGGAGGAACCTAAGCTTCCCTTATGATGAGGGAGGAGTGGGCATGAGGAACTTAAAAGATATATGCAAGGAATTCCAATTCAAGCAATGGTGGATTTTTAGAGCCAAGAAAACACTATCGGGTGACTTCCTAAGGGTTAAGTACTGCCTAAGGTCGAATTAAGTAAGCAAAAAATGGGACACTGGAGAGTCTTTAACTTGGAAATACATGTTGATGAATAGGCAACAGGTTGAGAAACACATCCAATGGAAACTTCAAGCTGGAAACTGTTCTTGTTGGTGGGATAATTGGCTAGGCAATGGACCATTAGCACAATTCACCACCACCACCAACAGATTCAATAACTCAAAAGTTGCAGATTTTTCGGAGGAAGGGATGTGGAGTTGGAGCAGACTTTTGGAGCAGGCACCAACCAGTCAGCTCTCCAACATCCTAGCTACAGAAATTTCCCCTCACCAGCACCTACAAGACCAACTAGTTTTAAAACTCAACACTCATGGAGGCCTCAGTTGTGCATCAACTTGGGAAGAGATCAGGGAAAAAAGAGCTAAAAATCACTTCAACTCTCTCTTATGGCATAAAAACATTCCATTTAAATCTTCTTTCTTATTATGGAGAACCCTTAGGGGTAAACTTCCTACTAATCACAAACTAACTAACTTTGGCATTGAGCCATCAAATTGTGTTTTCTGTCTTGACTGGTCAGGTATGGATTGCATTGAAAACATCTTCAACTCAGGAAACTTTGCCGCCAAGATGTGGAGCAATTTTGCAGGCACTGCAGGCATGCAGCCATACCACTCTTTCCTGCAGGTTCTGCTCTAGTAATGGTGGACTGCCAGGCCAAAAAATGCAGCCCACAAACATCTCATGCAAGCCACCCCAATATTAATTGGTTGGAGCTTATGGAAGAACAGGTGTGCAGCCCAGTATGGAGGCAAACAACCAACATCAGCAGGGTCAAATATGCCATATACAAGGACAAGTACAAGATGCTTAGCACTTCCTTCCCTCATGTTAAATGGCCAGCAAAATGGACAGATTTAATCCAAATGAGTGAGAGGTGTGTGCATGACATCAAGGTGAATATGGTGAGATGGATGAGACCTACAGATAAGCGGCTCAGAGTGAACACTGATGGCAGTGCAATCACTAATCCAGGTAGGCTGGGGGCTGGTGGTATCTTGAGAGGTAAAAATGGCAGGTTGGTGATGGCTTTCACAACACTGCTTGGTGAGGGAACAAACAACAAGGTTGAAATAGAGGCAGCCATCTTTTGATTGACTTGGGTACTTCAACTGGATATAGGAACATAATATTGGAACTTGACTCCCAATTGGTTTTGCATTGGATCCTAAGGAAGGTTGTTCCTCAATGGATCGTAATCACACAGTTGGGAAGGTTACAAAATCTCATTTCTCAAACCCAAAACTTCAATTTCTTACATGTATTCAGGGAAGCTAATTGAATGGCTGATGCATTATCAAAACACAACCACAAGAAAACTACTCCACAGGTGTACTTCAACAGCCAGCACAAGGAAGATAAATCATACTATCACCTTGACTTGTTGCAGATGCCTAGCTTTATAAGGATGAAGACCAAAAGGATTAAGGAACCTCCTTGATCATCCTTTTCTCTTTTCAACTTAGTTATACTTAAAATTATAGCTACTTTGAATAGGTTAGTTAGTTATAGGCTTTCTTGTAAAGGGAGAGTGTCCCTAGTTTATGTTTCCTAGATACTTTGTATTGAGAGGAGTCCTCTCCTTAGGTTATTAGTATTTTGATTTCATCATTTTGTGTAAGGGGAGGAGTTGATCTCTTTTGGGAAGTTGACTCCTAATCATCTTAGGTTGGAGGTTAGGTTTATGCCCCCCTCCTTGTATTTTGTTTTTATTAATAATGATAAGGCCTAGGGGTGTTGCTCAGCCCCTACACCTCCAAGGGTAATTCAACTTAAAAATAGCACAAAATACAATAACCAAACATTAAATACTAAACCATAGATTTTAAACCTCAAATGTTAAACCCAAAACAAAAAACTTTAAAAAAACCTACACCATAAAATAAACCCTAAACCCTAAGTTCAAGAAAAACCCTAAGTCCAAAATACGAGAACCCAAATCTGAAACACTAAATCATTGATTTTAAATATCAAATCCTTAGACACAAACTCTAAAACTGAAGAAACACATAAGCTCTAACTCTAACCATAACCCATACCTTAACTCTAAGCCTAACCTAAATCATACACCCAAAACCCTGAGCCCAAAATACCAAAACAAAAACATTAAATTATAAACCATAAATTTAAACCTTAAACACTAAACCCTGAACCATAAAACCTAAAAAAGAACCTACACCCTAACCTTAACATAACCCTAACCCTAAAACCTTAAAAGGCCCTAAGTTCAATAAACAATAGATATTATACAACTCAAATCCATAACCACAAACATTAAAACCTAAACCCTAATTTAACAATAACCTAACCCTAATCCTAGAATAAACCCTAAGCCCTAAACCCCATGCCCAAAATACCAAATCCCAAAAATTAAATATTAAACCATTGATATTAAACCCTAAACCCTAAACTCATACACCTAAAAAACATAAAACCTTAACCCTAACCGTAACTTTATACCCTAAGTCGAAAATAGAAAAACCCAAACATAAATACTAAATCATATATTTTAAACCTTAAATGCTAAATCATGAACCATAAAACCTGGAAAAAAAACTACACCCTAACCCTAATCCTCACACTAACCTAGACCCTAATCCTAACACTTAAACCCAAAACCCTAAGTCCAAATAAGAAATCTATGTCAAATATACGAAAACCTAGACATTAAACACTAGACCACAGTTTTTAGATATATCAAATCTCAAACCACAAACCCTAAAGCATAAAAATGAACCTAAAGATTGACCCTAAACGTAACCGTAACCCAAAACCATTAACCCTAAACCCCATGCCCAATGTACCAAAACCCAAATATTAAATACTAAACCATAGATTTTAAACGAAAATTATAAACCCCAAAATAAAAAACATAAAAAAAACCTAGCTCTAACCCTATCCCTAACACCCTAACCCTAACCATATCTTAACTCTAACCATAAACTCAAAGCACTAAACCCAAAGTCCAAATTATCAAAACACTAACATTAAACACTAAACCATAGATATTACAACTCAAATACTTAACCCAAACTCTAAAACCTAAAAAACAACATAAACCCTAACCCTAACCTAACATTACCCCTAACCCTAACCCTACCATGAACCCTAAAGCCCAAGCTCAAAATACCAAAACCCAAACATTAAACACTAAACCATTGATATTAAGGCTCAAATCCTAAACCCTAAACCCAAAAACCTAAGAAAACCCTAACCCTAACCCTAACCTTAACCCTAACCCTAATCCCAAAATACCAAAACCCAAATATTAAATACTAAACCCAAGACCTCAAATGCTAAACCGTAAACCATAAGAGCTAAAAAAACCCTACATCATAGCTCTTTTCCTAAACCAAACCCTAACGCTTACCTTAACCCTTACCTTAATCCTAAACCACATATCCTAAAACCTAAAAAAGAGTAAACTCTTACCCTTACCCTAAACCATTCACCCAAAATACGAGAATCTAAAACCCTAATCCTAACCCTAATCCTAACCCTAACCCTAACCTTAACCCTAACCCTAACCATAAACCATACACCTGAAACCCCATGCCCAATATACAATGACACAAACATTAAGCACTACACCATATATCTTAAACAAAAACTTCTAAACCCTAAAACCTAGAAAACCATTAAACCTAACCCTCACCCTATCCCTAACACTAACCATATCCTTAACCCTTATCCTAAACCTAAATCCCAAAAACCCAAAACCCTAACATTAAACACTAATCCATAGATATTTAAACTCAAATAGTTAAACCAAAACCATAAAAAAAACCTAACCCCTAACCTTAAGTCTAAAATTTATCCTAACACTAACCCTACCATAAACCCTAAAGCCCAAGCTCAAAATACGAAAAAACAAAACATTAAACACTAACACTAACCCTAATCGTAACCTTAACCCTAACTCTAACCCTAATCCATAAACCCATAAACCATAAGCCCAAAATACCACAACCTAAACATTAAATACCAAACCATAGATATTAAACATCAAATGCTAATCCTTGAACCATAAAACCTAGAAGAAATCTACACCCTAACCCTACAACGTAAACCCTATAACCTAAGCTTCAAAATAAAAAAATCCAAACATTAATTACTAATCCATAGATTTTAAACCTCAAGTGGTAAATCCCAAATCATAAAACCTAAAAAAACATACACCCTAACTGTGAACCCTAAACACTAAATTCTAAGTCAAGAAAATAACCCTATGTGCAATATTTTTCAAATCCGAAGCCACAAACCCTAAAACCTATGAAAAAACTAAACCCTAACCCTATCCAAAACCCTAAACCTAACCCTATACCATAAGCCTAAAACCCTAAGCCAAAAATACCAAAACACAAACATTAAATACTAAACCATAAATTTTAAATATTAAATTCAAAACCCTTAACAATAAATCTAGAAAAAACCTACACCCTAACCCAAATCTTGAACCCACCCTTAAAACCTTGAAAAAACCGTAAGTCCAACATACAAAAACTCAAACATGAAATAGTAAACCATACATTTAAATCTCAAATCCTAAACCACAAACCGTGAAACCTAAAAAAAACTTAACCCTAACCCTAACCCTAAACCTTTAACCTAAAACACCATGCCCAAAATACAAAAACCAAAACATTAAACTCTAAACCATTAATTATAAATCAAACATCCTAAACCCCAAAACCTAAAACCTAAGGAAAACCCAAAACCTTAACCCTTACCCTATTTCTAACATGAATCCTAACTCTAACCCTATCCTTAATATTAACCCTCAACCCTAAGCCCAAAATACCAAAACCCTTAAATTAAACAATAAACAATAGATATTACAACTCAAATTCATAATCCCAAACCCTTAAACCTAAAAACAACCTAAACCCTAACCATAACCCTAATAATAACTCTAACCCTAACCCTACCATAAACGCTAAAACTAAGCCAAAAATGCCAATACCCAAACATTAAATATGAAACCATTGATATTAAACCTCAATTTCTAAGCCCTAAACCCCAAAACCTAAAAAACCTAACCCTAATTCTAAACCCTAAGCCCAAAATACAAAAATCCAAACTTTAAACAAAAAACCATAGATTTTAAATCTCAAATGCTAAATCATAAACAATAAAACCTAAAATATTAAACCCAGAACCATAAAAATCAAAGATAAACCTACACCCTAACCCTTAACACAAAGTCAAAAATAAAATCCTATATCCAAAATGAAAGAACCCAAATATGAAACATTAAACCATAGATTTTAAATATCAAATCCCGAGCCAAGAACATTAAAAAATGATAAACACCTAAGCCATATCCTTATCCCTAACCCACATCCTAACCCTAACCCTTACATACACCACAAACCCAAAACCGTAAGCCCAAAATACAAAAACCCAAACATTAAATACTAAACCATAAATTTTAAACATTATTGCTAAACCCCAAACAATAAAAACAAAAAAAAAAAGCCACACCCTAACCCAAATCTTAACTCTAACCCTAAACCCTAAAAAAACTCTAAGTCCAAAATACGGAAACCCAAAAAACTAAAGACTAAACTATTGATTTTTAACCTCAAATCCTAAACCATAAACCTTAAACCTAAAATAAACTAAACCATAACCCTAACCCTAATTCTAACCCAAAACTATTAACCCGAATCCCCATGCCCAAAATACAAAAACCCAAATAATAAACACTAAACCATAGATTTAAACCAAAAATTCGAAATCCAAAAACCAAAAACCTAAAAAAAAACAAAAACCTTAACCCTAACCCTATCCTTAACATACACCCTAACCCTAACCCTATCCTTAATCCTAACCCTCTAAACTATAAACCCTAAACCCTAAGCCCAAAATACCAAAACCCTTAAATTAAAGAATAAAACATAGATATTACAACTCAAATTCATAACCCCAAACATTTAAACCTAAAATACAACCTAAACCTAACCCTGTTGTTAACCCTAACCCTAACCCTACCATACACCTTAAATGCCAAGCCCAAAATACCAAAACCAAAACATTAAACATTAAACCATTGATATTAAACCTCAAATCCTAAACCCTAAACCTAGAAACATGAATAATGCAAAACCCTAACCCTAAACCCTAAGTTGAAAATTTTAAAACCCAAACATTAAATACTAAACAATAGATTTTAAACCTCAAATGATAAATCATGAACCATAAAACCTAAAAAAAAACTCCTACACCCTAACCCTAATACAGACGCTAATCCTAAACCTTAAACCCAAAACCCTATACTCAAATATTAACTCCAAGTCCAAAATATGAAAACACAGATATTAAACACTAGACAATAGATTTTAAACATCACATGCTAAACCACAACCCCTAAAACAAAAAAACACCTAAACCCCAATCCTAACCTAAACCTAACATAAACCCTAACCCTAAACACCACGCCCAAAATACAAAAAGCCAAATTAGTTCTCTCACTAACTTATCTCTATAAAACAAACACTCCCTAACATAACATTTCACAGGTGCGTCTAGCGGATATTAACGGCTAGATAAGAAAAGCTAAACATGGCGCTTGAGGCGCCGACTGCGAAACTCAGACCGCCGGACCAGCCCAATAAGGGGTGCTTGGTGGAAAGGAACCAACCCTTAGTTAATCCCCCTCTAATTCATTGAATAAATCCAAGAAATTGAAATCTCAAGGCGCGATGAACAGTGAAGTTTCTCAGAGGGAAGAAGATGGGAACAACAACAATATTCAATCAGAATCAATCAGGTGTAATCAAGAATATCTTTGCGAAGGGAATGAGTATAGTAAGTTAAAGCTACATCATAATCAATTGTCAAGAAATACTGAAGAATCGATCGAAAGAAACGAATGTGGGAATTCTAAGAACATCGGAACTGAAACTCGCGAAGGTAAAAAGCACAACCGATCAATTTTCCAGCGAAATCGAGAAGAAACAATTATTAGGGTTGATTCATAAGGGGAAGATTTTCACCTCATAGAAATATCGAGTGAAATAGACCCAAAATCGGTGGTAACTAGAACGCAAGTGGTCAAAAGGGCAGTTGAGTGAAAAATGTTACTGGTGAAGCTTAGGGAGGGAACAATACTGACCAAGGAAGGACCAACACTAATACCTCTATTGGTACAATCCATGGAGGTAACCAGATAGAGAATCGTGAACAGGTGAATAAGGAAAAGAGCACTGAAGAAGGAACTCGCAGAAAGGAATCTGCGAAAGCAAGCTTAGCCTCTACGCTGCCACATAACAAGGCCTTATTTCGTGAACATGATACTATCAAAGTGGAAAGTTCAGCAATCTCCTCATTCGCATTTAATCCTAAAGCTGCATATGATTGAAGACAATGACATCAAAGCCCACTCAAGGAGCAAGCAGGGGAGGCAAATCAAGCAGGTAACTGTACTAACTATAACTCTAATCTCAATTATATAAGTAATGAAGTTAACAATGGCCATGAGCATGAAAATGCCATGGGAAAGTCAGCTTGTAGGACTAGAATACAGGAACAAGGGGAGGTAAACATCCAAAAGGAATACCAACAGGAAAGTGATTACTATGAGAAAGCCAATACAAATAAAGTCTTGGAGGGTAGAACTAGTAGTCAAGGTATGGAGCAAATGGCTAAGAGTGATAAGAAACAAAGGCAGCAAAACAAGAACATTGAGGAAAGGAACCAATAACTAAATCTGCATGATAACAACAGAATAACAATAGGAAAAATCTCTATTATAGAGAATTTCCTAAGATTTCTTACAATTTTGAGAGAAGAGGTTCTAATATTCAAAATGCTAACTAATATGTTCCTAACCCAAATACAAGTTCTTCCAATAACAATAAGAATATCCCTGTTACCAAGCAGGATGAGGTTAATGAACCTACTCCCTATACTGTAAACCAAATGATGGCTGCAAGATTGAGACACATACATGCAGCACAAGCCCCGACTGTAGTGCAAAAAACCACTCCCAAACAATCTTCCAAGCAGGACAACCTGTTGTAATCTTTGATATGTATGATTACATGCATACTTTTACTATGGATTGTAAGTATACCTTAGTTGGGATATTTAGTACTACCAGGCCTAAAGTGGAGCTTATCAGGAAGAGTTTTATTCAACAAACTCAACTATGTGAGGGGTGGGGGGTCAACATAGCTCACTACAATGCTAAACATGTGTTTATTGATTTACAAAATGAGTTAGATTATAACACAGTATGGACTCAACAAAGGATGACTATTTAAGGAAAATTGATGAGGATACAAGCTTGGACACTTTTTTCAAACCTGAGGAGGAGACCCCTATTGTTTTAGTATGGATCTTGCTACCTGGACTACCATGGCAATGTTTGAAAAAACCTTTTCTTACTCCCTTGTTGGAATCAGTTGGTAAGGTTCTATATGTAGACACTACTTCTATTAAAAGTTCTAGGGATGGAATGGGCAAAGTTAAGATGCAAATAGATTTGACCAAGTCTAGACCTAGACATGTTTGGGTAGGACTACATCCTGAAGAAGACACCATTGTAATCTGGCAGCCTGTGGAATATGAGAATGTTCCTCCATACTGTGAATATTGTCGACATCAGGGGCATGATATTGATGCATGTAAATCCAAAATGAGAGATGAGGAGTATAGACAAAGAAAGAAAAAAGAAGGTGAGAAGAAAAACAAAAATAATGAGTCCAACAAAGCAAGAGAACACGAAGATAGACAAAGCAAAAGCAAGGAAAATATAGAACAACAACAACATCAAGGCAAAGATAAAAATAGGCAAAGGTAAACAGAACAACAAAAAAAAGAGGAATGGCAGACTCAAAAAAGGAAAAATACAAGACAACAAGAGCATGCAACTTCCAAGACTATGTGGAAACCTACTACTACAAACAAGACTATAAAGGCTAATCATCAAGCAGGAATAACTACTACTTCTCAACAATTATCTTTAACTAATCTAGAATTGAAAGAATACCACAATGCACAAAGAGAGGACAGAGGAAGCAAAGATCAAAAGGTAGTATAATCAACAAACAAGAAAATAAAAGAGAGCACCACAGATAAGCAAAGAATGCCAAGACAAAAGTAAGGCAATAACAGGAACGCAGAATACTACGAAAAGGAGAAAAATCAAGAAAGTAACACAAGCCAAGGAAATCAAAAAAAGGAACAAGTGGGAAGCAAAGAAGACCATCAACAACTACAACATCAAAAGGAAAGGATAAATAACAATTCAGATATCATAACTGAGAACGCTACAATTAGTGAATTGAATATCCCTGTTAGTAGGTTTGTTGTAGCTGATGGAGGAATGGAAGGGGGATGTCAGGAGACCACTTCTAACATGAAGGAAAGGGTAACCAAAGGGAAGAACTTACCTCACGATGGGCATAAGGAGGAATACAGTGACAAAACCTTTGATTGTAGAGGCCATAGTAACAGGAAAAAGCAACAAAAGGGGAATACACAAAGAAGACAGGAAAAGGAACAACAAAATGATAACAACCCTACTAGCAACAAGGAAGGGCATACTGGCATATAAATTGGGGACATTGAAAACATGAAATCCCAAAACAAGAACAATAAGGAGCAGGAGTTGGACAACAATGCTGCTAAAGATGCTATAGAAAATACTCCTAAGAGCAAAAACAAACCTAGCAAACAGAAAAGATATGCTGCTAAGAGAAGACTCAACAGTTTACAAGAGTTTGATTAGGAAAACCAACACGAAATGAGTGTGAATTCTGATAAAGAGTTAGAGGTTGAGGACAATCAGCAATGTAGATCAAAATTTTTATCAAGTCAATACTGCCCCTCTAATTGATTAATATGAGGTTATCAATTCAGAGGATGAGGTAGAAAGAAATGATCATTATGGGCAGGAAACGGATGATGATGATGACACTAGTGCTGCTTTGATAAGAGCATTTGGTCCTCAAAATGATCAAGATTTTTGAGGAGATTCAGCAAGTGACCCAAAATCAAGGATTATCTCCAAGAATATTCAAACATTAGAAATTTCACTTCCAAAACAAAGGCATTAAAATTGTCACTGCTGGCAGACCAAACACAAAGCTTATCTCATCTAGATTTTCCCAATAGATAGTACAATCATTTGGAATGTGAGGGCAATTAACGCTCAGGGATTCATGGAAAGAATTAAAATATTCAAGAAAATGTATCACTTAGCCATTATTGTTATTCTAGAGACGTTTGCAGATAGTAGTAATGTTATGAGCTTCAAGAATAAGCTAGGTATGGACAATGCAATAGCTAACTGCAATGGTAAAATATGGATTTTTTGAAATGGGGATGTTGACTATGTGGTGAAAGATCAGGATGAACAACAAATTACCTGTGACTTCCACCACAATGAGCTTCAAAAACAATTAACCATGACATTTGTTTATGCCAAATGTAAAGAGTATCTAAGAATACCTCTTTGGGATAAAATGCTCCAGCAAGCACAAACTAAGGAAAAATCTCGTTGCTCAGTGGGGGATTATAATGTCATGACTTCCACTGAGGAAAAACTAGAACGAATTCCATACAATATCAGAAAAAGTGTGGAATCATTGCCATTTTAAAAGGACATGGGTTTTAGTGGTCAAAAATACACTAGGTCTAATAATACAGGCATCAATCAAAGGATCTGGAAAAGGCTTGAGATAGGGTTGATAAATGATAACTGGCTAGAATATATTCCTCAAACTACCATCACCCACCTTCCTTCTACTGATTCAGGTCATTGTCCTTTGTTATTGGAGATCATTAACAGCGGGGGGAGCCATACCAAGTATTTCAAATTCCTTAATTGTTGGGTGGATAGCCCTAACTTTTTAGGAACAGTGAAAACTTGTTGGGAAAGGGAGGTGTATGGAAATAGTATGTTGAGATTTCACCAAAAGATGAAAAGGTTCTCTAATACTCTGAGTAATTTGTCCAAAGAGGAATTTGGGGATATTTTCAAGAAAGTTAGAGAGTTTTAAGGATAAGTTAAAGATGCTAGGGAAAATTTGATTCAAACCAATAGTGTTACCAACAGAGAGGGTCTTTATGACATTAATGCACAATATATTAGACATCTCAAGTTGGAGGATACTATTATGAAACAGAAAGCTCAGTTACACTGGTTCAAGGAAGGGGATACTAACTCTAAATTCTTCAATTCCTGGATAAGGGGTAGAAGGAGAAGGCTTTTCATTCATAGAATCCATGATAAAGAGGAATGGATTCAAGGAGATGTGAACATAGGAGAGGCTGCCTGTGAGTACTTTCAAGTGATGTTTACAGGGTAGAGCAAAAGTATCAAGGAGACAAACCTAGAGTGCATCCCTAGAATGGTAAATCAGGAGCAAAATGACTGACTTACTTCTCAACCAACTATGATTCATCTAAAGAAGTGGTCTTTTATATGAACCCCAATTCTCCAGCAGGGCCTAATGGTATAAATGTGGATTTCTTTTAGAAATGTTGGCACATTATTAATCAAGACTTGATCGGGGTGGTTCTGGCTTTTTTCAGTGGCCAAGAGATTCCCTAGTACTTTTCTCATTCTTGTATAGTATTTCATCCAAGGTGAATAATCCTAACAAACTGAAGGAGTCCAGGCCTATTAGTATGAGCAATTTCATTAGTAAAATCATCTACAAACTGTTTAGTACAAGATTGAGTCCTATACTCCGTAACTTGGTCTCTCTCAACAAGTCTGGATTGGTGAAGGGTAGAAGTATAACTGAAAATATAATGCTGACAAAGGAAATCACTCATCAGATTAAAAAGCAAACATAGGTAGCAATGTCATTATTAAGTTTGACATGGCTAAGGCATACGATAATGTTTCTTGGTCTTACATATTCTTCGTCTTAAGGAAACTTTCATTGATAAGTGTGGAGAACCATGGCTAATAATTGGTACTCTATCATAATTAATGGAAGAAGACTTGGCTTTTTCCAATCCTCTAGGGGCCTCAAACAAGGAGACCCTCTCTCCCCTGCACTATTTATTTTAGGTGCAGAAATGCTTTCAAGATCTCTAAATGGTCTCCATAATCATACAGATTACCATGGCTTTGTCTTGGAAAGAAGGGGACCCCAAGTGAACAATCAGTTATTGCAGATAACACCATCTTGTTTACTTCAAGAAGGGTTAAGTATATCCAACTCATCATGCAGACTCTCAGAACCTATGAGGATACTTCTGGCCAGTTGATTAATTGTTAGTAAAGTCCTTCATGGTCCATTAAAATGTTTTTGACAGGACAATGGAAAGAATTGAAAGGATCACTCGGATCAAATTGAAGCAGGGTATTACCACTTATCTGTTGTGTCCACTCTTTGTGGGTAGGACCTTGATTTATTACTTCTCTGACCTTGTCTCTAAAGTTATTTGCAGGATTATAGGGTGGCAAACCAAGCAACTAAACTATGGAGGCAAGGCTGTGTTGATTAAGCATGTTCTTTAAGCCTTACCCATTCATTTAATTTCAGTTATCACCCCCTACCACTTTACTTAATCAAATACAAATGTTGATGGCAGACTTCTTTGGGGGATAGAAGAGTGACAAAAAGAGGTATCACTGGGCTTCCTGGAAGAACCTCAGCTATCCTATTGAGAAAGGAGGGGTGGGAATGAAAAATCTAAAGGATGTGTACTTAGATTTCCAATATAAATAGTGGTGGACCTTTAAATCTAAGCACATATTGTGGGGATAATTCATCAAAGCCAATTTTTGCCAAATATCAAATCCTATCTACAAGAAATGGGATTTGGGGTATTCACTAAATTGGAAACACATGATGAACAACAGGTGTAATGTTGAGCAACACATTCAATGGAAGCTGAACCCATGGAATTGCTCTTTTTGGTGGGACAACTGGACTGAGGAAGGAAATCTTGCTCAGTTTTCTAGCAGTAGCACCGATTTTACACCTAAGAAGTAGCTGAATTTTGGTTAGAAGCCCAGTGGAACTATCAAATGTTGGTTCAACAAGCACCCCCCAGTCAGCTGGCTACTATCTTAGCAATATATGTTCCTCAAAAACAAACTATAGATCAAGCTTATTCAAAAGTCAATTCCAATGGCATGTTTACTTATTCTTCAACTTGGAATGAAATAAGGGAAAAAAGACCCAAAGTTCAATTTAGGGCTATCATTTGGCACATGCACAAACCATTTAAAGCCTCCTACCTCCTTTCGAGATCTTTAAATGGGAAGTTACCTACTAATGAGAAGTTAACTAATTTTGGTTTAGAACCTTGTAGTTGTTTTTGTTACAGGAACAGGGTAGGATCAGATACCATCAACCATATCTTCAACAATGGTGAATTTTCTAGGGAGGTCTTGAGATATTGTGCAAATAGAGTAGGGGTGGAAGTTGATCACAACTCACTGAGGAAGCTTATAACTCAATGGTGGTCAATGAAACAAAAAAATGAAGCTCATAAATTCATCCTCCAAGTTTCCCCAATACTCATCTACTGGAATTTATGGAATCATAGATGTGCATGTAAATATGCCAAAACCCCTAATGGAACCAGAGTAAAGTATGCAATTTATAGTGATAACTATAAACTTAAAACTATGTTTTTCCTTAGGTTAGCTGGCCCCCTACTTGGTGTAGAATAATCCAACTAGCTGAAAGATGTACTAATGTTACAAAGGTTCAGAAGATAGCCTGGAAAAGACCACCTGATCAATGGATCAAAGTTAATACAGATGGAAGTGCACTGGACAACCCAGGCAAGATCGGGGCAGGAGGCATTCAAAGGGATCATGAAGGCAATCTTATCCTAGTATTTACATACCCCTGGGAAGTGGTACAAACAATCATGCAGAAATAGGAGCAGCCATCTTTGGTATGTCTTGGGCATTGGAACTAGGCTACATGAAGATGACTTTGGAAATGGATTCCATGCTAACAGTCAACTAGATACTCGAAAAAAGTACTCCTCAATGGAGTATATGCAATCAGTTGGACGGATTGAGAGGCCTCATAGCTCAAATTCTGTAATTCAAATGCACTCAAGTTTTTAGGGAAGCTAACTGGGTCGCTGATGCATTGTCCAAAAATAGCCACAAAATCACTTGTTCAGAAATTTATTACACCAGTCAAGAGTTACCTAAAGAGGCAAAGGCTTACTTTCAGTTACACTTAATGGAGATGCCAAGCTTCAGAATGAAAAAGACAAAGAAGATCAAAGAACCTCCATAAACATTCTAATAGCTTTTAAACTAAGCTATAACCCACAATACTGCTTCCTTGAATAGTTTAAGTTAGATTGTTTAATTTTTGAGATGTAAGGGCAGAGTCTCTCTAATTTATACTTCCTCAATTCTATGTATTGAGAGGAGTCCTCTCTTTTAGGTATTATAGATTGTTTTTGCTTCATCTTATTGTGAAGTGAGGGTAAGTTTCATTAGGAAATTGAACCCAAGCCATCATAGGTCTAGAGAAAAGATCTATGTCCCCCTCTTTCTACATAAATTTTGTGAAATGGTAATGCCTGGGGTTGGTTCCAAGCCCCTACCCAACTAAGGGTATTAAAAACACCTAAAATACCAAAACCCAAATAATCAATACTAAACCATAGATCTTAAACCAAAAATACTATAACCCAAAACAAAACCCTATTCTTAACCCTAACCCTAAACTCTAAACCCTAAACCCGAAGCCCAAAATACCGATACCCTAACATTAAACACTAAACCATAGATATTACAACTTAAATTCTTAACCCCAAACACTAAAACCTAAAAAACAACCTAAACCCTAACCTTAACGCTAACCTTAACATTACCCCTAAACCTAAACATAACATAAACACTAAAACCAAAAACCTTAGAAAACCAAAAACCCTAACCCTAACCTTAACCATAACTCTAGCCCAAACCTTAAACCTAGCCCTAACCCTAAACCATAAACCCGAAACACTAAGCCCAAAATACCAAAACCCAAACATTAAATACTAAACCATAGATTTTAAGCCTCAAATGCTAAACCCTGAACAATAAAACCAAAAGAAAAACTACACCGTAACTCTTATCCTAACCCTCAACCCCAAGTCAAAACTAAAAAACCTAAGTCCAAAATACCAAAACCAAAACATCAAACAGTAAACCATAGATTTTAAACCTCAAATGCTAGACCACATACCCTAAAACATAAATAAATCCTAAACCCTAACTCTAACCTTAACCCTTACCCTAGCCCTACATCATTAATCCGAAACCCCACGCCCAAAATACCATAACCCAAACATTAAGAACTAAAATATAGATTTTTGATCAAAAACACTAAACCCCAAAACCTAAATTCTAAAAAAAAACTAAACCCTAACCCTAACCATATCCCTACAAAGAATCCTAACCATAACACTATCCTTAACCCTAACACTAAATCTAAAGCCCAAAATACCAAAACCCTAACATTAAAAACTAATCTATCGATATTACAACTCAAATCATTAACCCAGAACACTAAAACCTAAAAAATGACATAAACCCGAACCCCAACATTAATTCTAACCCTAACTTTAATCCTAACCATAACCTACCATAAACCCTAAACCCCAGCCCAAAATACGAATACCAAAATAGTAAACAATAAATTATTGATATTAAACCTCAAATCCTAAACCCTAAAACCTAAAACCTACAAAAACCAATACCCTAACCCTAACCTCAACCTTAAACCTAAACCATAAAACCTGAAACCATAAGCCCAAAATAAAACAACCCAAACATTAAATACTAAACAATTAATTTTAAACCTCAAATCCTAAATCCTGAAATATAAAAACTAAAAAAAGTCTACACCCTAACCCTAAACCATAAACTCCGAACCCTCAGCTCAAAATACAGAAACCCAAACATTAAGTACTAAACTATATTTCTCAATCCTCAAATGGTAAAAAAAAATTCATAGAACCTAAGAAAATTCTACATCCTAACCTTAATTTTAACCCTAACACTAAACCATAAACACTAAAAATCCCCTAAGTCCAAAATACGAAAAACCAAAGATTTAACACTAAACCACATATTTTAAACTTCAAAACATAAACCACAAATCCTAAAACTTAAAAAAAAACTATACCCTAACCCTAACCCTTACCGTATCCCTAACCTACCATAAATCCTAAGCTTCAAGCCCAAAATACCTAAACCTGAACATTAAACATTAAACCATTGATATTTAACTTCAAATATAACCCTAAACCCAAAAACCTAAATTAACCCAAAACCTTAAACCAAACCCAAACCCTAAATCATAAGCCGTAAATACCAAAATCCAAACATTTTATACTAAACCACATATTTTAAATCTTAAATGCTAAATCATGAACCATAAAACCTAAAAACAACCTACCCCCTAACCCTTATCCTAACCCTAAACCTAACACTAATCCTAAACCCCTAGTTCAAAAAAAAACTTTAAGTCCAAAATACGAAAAAAAAGACAATAGATTTTAAACATCAAATCCTAAACAACAAACCTTTAAACCTAAAGAAAATCTAAACCCTAACCCTAGCCCAAACCTTAACCTTAACCCTAACCCTAACTCTATCCCTAAACTGTTAACCCTAAAGCCCAAGCCCAAAATACCAAAACCCAAACATTAAATGATAAACCATTGATTTTAAACAAAAATAATATAACCCAAAACAAAAAACCTACAAAAAACCTAAACCCTAGTTCTAACACGAACCCTAACCCTAATCCAGTCCTTCACCTTAACCCTAAACTCTAAACCGTAAACCCGAAGCCCAAAATACCAAAATGCTAACATTAAACACTTAACTATAGATATTACAACTCCAATCCTTAATCCGAAACTCTAAAGCATAAAAAATACCTAAACTGTAACGCTAACGCTAACCCTAGTATTACCCCTAACCCTAAAACCAAAAACCTAAAAAACCCAAAACGCAAACCCAAACCCAAACCATAAACCATAAGCCAAAAATAAAAATAAAATCCAAACATTTTATACTAAACCATAGATTTTAAACCTCAAATGCTAAATCATGAACCATAAAACCTAATAACAACCTACCCCCAAACCCTAATCCTAACCCTAAACCTAACCCTAATCCTAAACCTTAAACCCTAAACCCCTAGTTCAAAAAAAACTCTAAGTCCAAAATATGAAAAAATAGACATTAAATATTAGACCATAGATTTTAAACATCAAATCCTAAACTACAAATCTTTAAACCTAAAGAAAATCGAAACACTAACCCTAGCCCAAACCTTAACCTTAACCTTAACCCAAACTCTATCCCTAAACTGTTAACCCTAAACCCCAAGCCCAAAATACCAAAACCCAAACATTAAATGATAAAGCATTGATTTTAAACAAAAAATAATATACCCCAAAACAAAAAACCTACAAAAACCCTAAACCCTAGTCCTAACACAAACCCTAACCCTAATCAAATCCTTAACCTTAACCCTAAACTCTAAACCATAAACCCTAAGCCGAAAGTACCAAAACCCTAACATTAAACACTAAATCACAGATATTACAACTCAAATCCTTAATCCCAAACTCCAAAGCAAAAAAAGTACCTAAACGCTAACCCTAATATTACCCCTAACCCTAACACTAACATAAACCCTAAACTCCAAGCCCAAAATACCAAAACCCAAATATTAAACAGTAAATCATTGATATTAAGCGTCAAATCCTAAACCCTAAACCTAAAAATGTAAGAAAATCCAAAACCCTAACCCTAACCTTAACCCTAATCTTAGGCCTAACCCTAACTCAAACCTTAACCCTAGCCCTAACCCTAAACTATAAATCCCAAGCCCAAAAATACAAAAACCCAAACATTAAATAATACATCATAGAATCTAAACCTCGAATGCTAAACCTTGAACCATAAAACCTAAAAAAAACCTACACCTTAACTCTTACCCTAACCCTAACCCTAAACCCAAAACCCAAAACCCGAAGTCCAAACTAAAAACCCTATGTCCATAATATGATACTCAATCATCAAACACTAAATTATAGATTTTATAACTCAAATCCTAAACCACATACCCTAAAACCTATAAATATTATAAACCCTAACCCTAACCTTAACCCTAACCCTAGCCCTAAACCATTTACCCGAATTCCCACGCTAAAAATACCATAACCCAAAAATTAAGCACTAAACCATAGATTTTAGATCAAAAATTTTACACACCAAAACCTAAAACCAAAAAAAACCTAAACCTTAAACCTAACCCTATCCTTAACCCTAACCCTAATCTAAAGCCAAAAATACCAAAACCCTAACATAAAACACTAACCAATGGATATTACAACTCAAATTGTTAACCCAAAACCCTAAAAAAAAAATTCTAACCCTAACCCGAATCTATTAGTAATCCTAACCCTAACCCTACTATAAACCTGAAACCCCAAGTCCACAATACGAAAACCAAAACATTAAACACTAAACTATTGATATTAAACCTCAAGTTCAAAAAAGGTGACATGTCGAGAAAGGTGATTATAAACCCTAAACCTAAAAAAAAAATCTAACCCTAACCCTAACCTTAACCCTAACTCTAACCCTAAACCATAACCCCAAAACATTAATACAAAAATACAACAACCCAAATATTTATACTAAACCATAGACTTTAAACCTCAAATGCTAAGCCCTGAACCATAAACCTTACTCAAAACCCTAAGACAAAAATACCAATACCCAAACATTAAATACGAAACCATCGATTTTAAACCTAAAATAGTAAACCTAGGACCATAAAACCTAAAAAAACATAAACCCTAACCCTTAACCCTAAAACCTACAACCTAAACCCTAAGTCCAAAAAATAATCCTATGTCCATACTACGAGAATCCATACATTAAACACTAGACCCATAGATTCAAAATCTCAAATCCTAAGCCACAAACCCTAAAACCATAAAAAAAATATACCCTAACCCAAACCCTAACCTTAAACTATAAGCCCAAAACCATAAGCCCAAACTACCAAAATCCAAACATTAAATATTAAACCCTAAAGTTTAAACATTAAATGATAAACCCTTAACAATAAAACCTTTAAAAACCTACACCCTAACCCTAACCTTGACTCTACCCTCAAACTCTAAACCCTAAAAAAACATAAGTCCAAAATACGAAAATTCAAACATTAAAAACTAAATCATCGATATTAAACCTAAAAACCCTAAGCCTAGAAACCTAATGAAAATCCTAAACCTTAACCCTAACCCTAAACCCTAGGCCGCAAATATCAAAACCCAAACATTAAATACTAAATCATATATTTTAAACCTCAAATATTAAATAATTAACCATAAAACATAAAAAAAACCTACACTCTAACCCTAATTCTAATCCTTACCCAGACCCTAATCCTAAACCTTAAACCCTAAGCCGTAAGTCTAAATAACACTATAAGACAAAAATACGAAAACCCATACATTAAACACTAGACCGTAGATTTTAAACATCATATCCTAAACCACAAACCCTAAAACATAAAAAAAAACTAAACCCAAACCCTAACCTAACCCTAAACCTTACCCCAACCCTAACCCTAAACCCCAAGCTGAGAGGAAGAGGTACCATTGGGCTTCTTGGGAAAACCTAAGCTTCCCTTATGATGAGGGAGGAGTGGGCATGAGAAATTTAAACGATATTTGCAAGGCATTCCAATTCAAGCAATGGTGGATCTAGAGAACAAAACAAACTTTGTGGGGAGATTTTTTGAGAGCAAAATACTGTCAGAGGTCCAACACTGTCAGCAAAAAATGGGATACTGGAGAGTCTTTAACTTTGAAATACATGTTGATAAACAGACAACCAGTTGAGCAACACATTCAATGGAAAATTCAAGCTGGAAATTGTTCTTTTTGGTGGGATAATTGGATTGGCAATGGACCATTAGAACAATTCACCACCACCTACAACAGATTCAATAACTCAACGGTTGCAGATTTCTAGGAGTTGGAGCAAGCTGTTGAAGCAAGCACCTTCTTGTCAACTCTCCAACGTTCTAGCTGCAGAAATCTATCCTCATCAGTAGTTGCAAGACCAACCAATGTTAAACTCAACACACATAGAGGCTTTAGTTGCTCATCAGCCTGGGAGGATATCAGGGAAAAAAGAGCTAAAAATCACTTCAACTCTCTTTTATGGCATAAGAACCCTTAGGGGTAAACTCCCTACTAATGAAAAATTGGCTTGATAGAGCAGGTATGGACAACATAGACCACATCTTCAATACAGGACAATTTGCAGCCAAGCTTTGGCGTAACTTTACAAGCACAGTAGGCTTCTAGCCGGACCATTCATTACTGCTGCAACTGCTACAACAATGGTGGACATCCAAGACCAAAAATGCAGCCCACAAACTGCTGCTACACGCTACTCCAATATTCATCTGCTTGAACCTATGGAAGACCAGGTGTTCCTGCAAATATGGAGGTAAAGCAACCAACATCAGCAGGGTTAAATATGCAATCTACAAAGACAACTACAAGATGCTGAACACTGCAATTCCTCAAGTTAATTGGCCTGCCAAGTGGACAGATTTAGTCCAACAGAGTGAAAGATGTGTGCATGACACCAACTTGAGCATGGTGAAATGGATTAAACCCCCAGACCAGTGGCTCAAAATTAACACTGGTGGCAATGAAATCACTAACCCTTGTAAAATTGGGGTTGGAAGCATTCTAAGGGACAAGGAAGGCAGATTAGTGATGGCCTTCACAAAACCACTTGGAGAAGGAACAAATAATAAAGCTGAAATAGAGGTTGCCATCTTTGGTTTAAGTTGGGCACTTGAGCTTGGTTATAGAAACATAATACTAGAGCTTGACTCCCAACTAGTGGTTCATTGGATTCTACAGAAGAAAGCCCCTCAATGGAGCATCATAACACAATTGGGGAGGATGCAAAAACTCATCAATCAAACTCAAAACTTCAAATGCATACATGCATTCAGAGATGCAAATTGGGTGGCTGATGCACTATCAAAACACAGCCACAAGACATCCACCCCATAGGTATACTTCAACAGCCAGCAAATGCCTAAGAAGAAAAGGCCCACTATCAACTCGACTTATTGGAAATGCCTAGCTTTAGGAGAAAGAAGACCAATAAGATTGAAGAACCTCCTTGAGTGCCTTCTTACATTTAAAACTTAGCTATAATCATAATTATAATTATAGCAAATTTGAATAGGTTACCTTAGATTAGTTTTTTCATAGAAACTTTGTATTGAGAGGAGTCCTCTCCTTAGGTGCTTAGTATTTTGGTTTCATCTTTTGTGTAAGGGGAAAAGTTGACTTCCTTTGTTGAAAGTTGACTCTAAACCATCTTAGGTTCGAAGGTTAGGCTTATGCCCCCTTCTTGTATTTTGTTTTTGTTATTAATGATAAGGCCTGGGGGTGTTGCTCAGCCCCTACCCCTCGAAGGGTAATTCAACTAAAAAATATCCCAAAATCCCAAAACGAAAACATTAAATACTAAACCATAGATTTTAAACAAAAATTCTAATTCCCAAAACAATAACCTAAAAAAAATAAACCAAAACCCTAACCCTAACTCCATCTTAAATATAACCCTAATCTATAAACCCTAAACCCAAAGTCCAAAATACAAAAACCCTAACATTAAGAAGTAAACCATAGATATTACATCTCAAATCCTTAACCCCAAACTCTAAAACATAAAAAATAACCTATATTCTAACCCTAACCCTAATCGTAACATTACACTAACCCTACCATAAACCCTAAACCCCGTGCCAATAATGTCAAAATCGAAACATTAAACACAAAATCGTTGATTAGCCTCAATTCATAAGACCTAAACCCAAAAACATAAAAAAAAAACTAACCCTAACCATACTCCTAACCCTAAATCTAATCTTAACCCAAGCACTAACCCTTAAGAACAAACCATAAATCCTAAGCCCAAAATACCAAAACTCAAACATTAAATACTAAATCATAGATTTTAAACATCAAATGCTAAACCCTGAACCATAAAACATAAAAACAACCTACATCGTAACTCCTATCCTAACCCTAACCCTAAACGCTAAGTCGAAACTAAAATCCCTAAGTCCAAAATACGATGCAAACATCAAACATTAAATCATAGATTTTAAACCTCATATCCTAAGCCACATAGCCTAAAACCTAAAAAAAACATAACCCTAACCCTAACCCTAACCCTAACCCTAACCCTAAACTATTCACTTGAAACCCCACGCCCAAAATACCATAACCCAAATATTAAGCACTAACCAATTGATTTTAAACAAAAAATTCTAAACCCCAAAACCTAAATCCTAAATAAACCCTAAATCCAAACCCTAACCCTATCCCTATTACAAAACGTAACCCTAACCGTAACCCTAAACCTAAAGACCAAAATACCCAAACCCTAAAATTAAACACTAATCAATAGATATTACAACTAAAATTGTGAACCCAAAACCCTAAAATCTAAAAAACAACCTAAACCCTAATGCTAACCCAAAGCCTATCACTAAACCCTAACCCTAACCCTATCCCTAATATGAATCGTAAGCCTAAACCTATCCTTAACCCTAACCCTAAAACTAAAGCGCAAAATACCCAAAACCTAAAATTAAACCCTAACCCAAAACCCTAAAATCTAAAAAACAACCTAAACCCTAATGCTAACCCTAATCCTAACAATAATCCTAACCTTAATCCTACCATAAACCCTAAACCCCAAGCCCAAAATACAAAAACCAAAACATTAAACACTAAACTATTGATCTAAACCTCAAATCCTAAACCCTATTCCTAAAAACCTAAAAAGAACCAAAACCCTTACCATAACCCTAACCCGAACCCGAACCTTAACCCTAACTCTAACGCTAAACCATAAACCCGAAACCTTTATCCCAAAATACCACAACCCAAACAGTAAATACTAAACCATAGATTTTAAACCTTAAATGCTAAACCCAGGACCATAAAACCTAAAAAAACCCTACATCCTAACCCTTAACCCTAAACTCTAAACAATAGATTTTAAATATCAAATCCTTAGCCACAAACCCTGAAAACTAAGAAAACATAAGCCCTAACCCTAATACTAACCCTAACCCTAACCCTAACCTAAACCATAAACCCAAAATCCTAAGCCCA
The DNA here is from genome assembly GCF_001406875.1 of Solanum pennellii. Classification (NCBI taxonomy): domain Eukaryota; kingdom Viridiplantae; phylum Streptophyta; class Magnoliopsida; order Solanales; family Solanaceae; genus Solanum; species Solanum pennellii. Next base: position 6,654,823 of record NC_028647.1, read on the forward strand.
AAATAAAAAAACAAAACATTAAATACTAAAACTGAAATTTTAAACCTTTACTGCTAAATCCTAAACAATATAACCTAAAAAAAACCTACACCCCAACCCGAAAAACCCCGAAGTCCAAAATACATAAGCTGAAACATTAGACTCTAAGCCATAGATTTTAAACCTCAAATCCTATACCACACAATTTAAAACCTAAAAAAAACTAAACCCTAACCCTAACCCTAAATCTAACCAAAGACAATTAACCCAAAACCCTATGCCCAAAATACAAAAACCCAAAGATTAAACACGTAACCATAGATTTAAACAAAAAATTCTAAACCCCAAAACCTAAAACCTAAAAAAAACCCTAAACCTTAACCTTTACCTTATCCTTAGCATAAACCCTAACCCTAACACTATCATTAATCCTAACCCTAAAGCCTAAACCCTACACACTAAGCTCAAAATAGTAATACCCTTAAATGTAACAATAAACCATATCGTTTACAACTAAAATTCTTTACCAGAAACATTAAAACCTAAAAAATAACCTAAACCCTAACCCTAACAGTAACCCTAAACCTAACCCTACCATAAACCCTAATCCCCAAGCCAAAATACCAAAACCGAAATATTAAACATTAAACCATTGATATTAAACCTCAAATCCTAAACCCTAAACCGAAAAACCTAAAAGCCCTAACTCTAACCCAACCCTAACGGTAAACCTAAACCGTAAGCCGAAAATACCAAAACCCAAACATTAGATACTAAACCACAGATTTTTAACCTCAAATGCTAAATCATGAACCATAAAAGCTTAAAAAAAGCTAAACCCTAACCCTATTCGTTAAATACTAAACTCTAAGTCCAAATTAAAACTTAGTCCAAAATACGAAAACACAGACAAAATACTAGACCATATGTTTTAAACCTAGTTACTAAAAAAAACATAAACCCTAACCCTAACCCTAACCCTAACCCTAACCCTAACCCCTTTTGGTATTTTTGGCTTATGGTTTTGGGTTTATGGTGTAGGGTTAGGGCTAGGGTTAAGGTTTGGGTTAGGGCTAAGGTTAAAGTTAGGGTTAGGGTTTCGGTTTTCTTAAGTAGTTGGGTTTAGGGTTTAGGATTTGAGACTTAATATCAATGGTTTAGTGTTTAATGTACGTGTTTTTGTATGGCTTGGGGTTTAGGGTTTATGGTTTTGTTGGGCTTAGGGGTAACGTTACGGTTAGGGCACACGCGACGGAACCAACGACGGACCGTCACAAATGAGACGGACCGTCGTCGGGGACTCGTCGCGTCATTAATGAGACGTACCCGACCCGACCCGGCTGGGGATTTTTAAAAAAAAGTCAACACATAAAACCCCCAACCCTTCATTTCACACCATTCCTTCCCTCTTCCTCCTATTTCCCTCCCTTTTCAACTTCCAAAATCATCTCCCTCTTCAACGATCATTTTCCCCCAATTCGCCGAAGTCCTAAAAGTTATCATCTACTAGTCGGATTTGCTGCTGTGGGTGTCTTCTTGATCACCAAGTACCCTTCCATCTTGTTTTTTTTTCTCCAATTCTCAGTTATGTGTCTCTAATTTCTTCTCATTTATCTTGCATTTTCGTATTTTCGTTTATCAATTAGTATTAGCCTAGTTCTTCCTGATATGTTCATTTCTTTTATATAAAATAATGTCTAACCTAGGTTAAAAAATTTCGAAATTGCCGTGTTTACAACCCTAGAAATAGGTGCTTTAGCATTGGTAGTTTACTAGGTATTTGGGTTACACAAATGTAGGTTCAAACACTACCAATTCAATTTGGGTCATAGGGGATGAATGGGGCACCCCCGGTTCTGTCACTGATTTACAGAACGAGACCCCGATGACGGACCGTCGTACCCACGACGGACCGTCGTAGGGTCCGTTCCAAAAGCCCTAACACCCCACTGCCCAATTTTATGCAAGTGTCCTCAAACGGACATATGCGACGGACCGTCATCCACACGACGGTCCGTCCTGCACAACCGTTCTGGTTGTCAGAGACCCTATTCCTGAGGGTCTCTCCCTTTTTCTAAGTGTCCTCCAACGGACACATGTGACGGACCGTCATCTTTACGACGGTCCGTCCTGCACAACCGTTCTGGTTGTCAGAGACCCTATCCCTGAGGGTCTCTCATTTTTTCTAAGTGTCCTCCAACTGACACATGTGACGGACCGTCGTCTTTACGACGGTCCATCCTGCACAACCGTTCTGGTTGTTAGAGACCCTGTTCCTAAGGGTCTCTCTACATTTTTCTAGTGTCCTAAAACGGACAAGTACGACGGATCGTAATACACATGACGGTCCGTTCTACATGACCGATAAGATGGTCAGAGACCCCTCTCCTAAAGGTCTCCATATTTTTTTCAAGTGTCCTCTGACGGACACCTACGACGGACCGTCGTACCTGTGACGGTCCATCGTGCACATACCATCATACTTGTCCGAGACTCTCTCTTTCAGGGTTCTCCATATAAACAAAGTCAAAGTAAGACACGATGGACCCCATGACGGTCCGTCATAGTCACGACGAGCCGTCACCTGGCCCGTCGTGCTTCACTGTTACTATAGAAATGTCATTTTATTTTAATTTTTTTTGTATTTATTTGTCTTGTTTGCTACTTCTAGTACTAATATTGATCCTTTACAGGTACTATCTACTATGGCACCTAAACAAGATCGAGTCTATGCACGCGGGCTATCGAAGTCTGTCGCCCCGTCTGCTAGACTTGTAATTGGCTCTGATGATGAGCGTGATCCCGAGTACGTGCCCCCAGGCACTTCCACCCCTTCCCGTGCTGCACGTGCTGCCAGAGCCACACCCAAAAAGGTGGCGTTCGCCGTAGTCACTGCCTCTCAGTCTGATGAGGAGCGCACACTGACCGGCACACCTTCTGGGTCAGCCACCAATGAAGAAGGAGCGTCTGGCTCCTTAGGAGTTTCGTGGTCGGAGGAGGCCTCCGGCTCTGCTGAGGTTCCCGCACCCGCCACCGCTGCAGCGTCGGCCTCGTCTGATGAGGCTGACAGTTCGGAATCCACACCCGGTTCACCAGCTCATGCTCTAACCCTGGCTACCGACCAGCCCAACCGGTGGTGTGTCGACGGGCAATTTCAAGTCTACTCCGACGCAAAGTTCCTCAATGGCAAAGGAGTTATGACTCGAACACTCACATTGGAGCGGCGGGTCCTTACAGGGAGTCTCCCGACGATGCCTGAGATCCACAATCTCTACACCAGACATCGACTGGAGTGGGCAGCACGTCTGTTGGGACGTTATAGTGAAGAGCTGGTCCGAGAGTTCTATGCATCCTATGTAGCGACTCTCCGATCACAGATTGATAGGCGGGCTTCCCCCGCCAAACAGGCCCCACTGGAGCAGGTCCGAGTATGGGGCGTTCAGGTCGAAATCTCCCTGCCTGCCATCCGCCGGTTTCTATATGGCGAGGGTGTTGATGCTACTCGGACCCCTCTAACTGCCGAGTTTTACTACCGATGGCAGCTTGTTAAAGATGGCCAATTCCTGCGCGAGACATCGCTGAGAGAGACCACCAAGAGGTGGATGGCCCTGCACTTGTCAGTTTAAGGAGAGGGTGTCGACTGGGTGACCGAGCCGAAGCGGGCCATCAAGAAGGCCAACCTAACTTTCACGGCGAAGTTTTTGTGGTTGATTGTCCGCCACTTCCTTTCCCCCACAGCCGCTGATAATATCGTTACATGGGATCGAGCAGTATTGATGGCGGCGATGATAGCCGGGTTCGAGGTGGATTTTGCGTGGCTTCTACAGGCAGTCATGCACGAGAGGGATTTTAAGGTCACAACTACTTACCCTTTCCCGTGCATGATCTTTTCTCTCTGCAGGTCCGCAGGTGTGCCTATATGGCACGTTGATCAGCTCAAGACCCATCAGAGCACTGTTGATGTCAGCGTCATCAGAGATGAGGCCAATGAGTTGGCTCCACGCAGAGGGCCCCGTCCAGAGCTGCCCCCACTTGCTAACGATCTGGCTGATACGGTATCCCAGGCCCACACGGCTACGCAGGCGGAGTCCATTGACACTACCCCGGTCGAGTCTATCCCGGGCAGTAGACTTCTCGCACAGCCCCTTTACCCGCTCTGGTCCCATTTGCTAGGGTCCAAAAATTAGAGGCGCAAATGGCTACACTTCTGCATCATATCCAGCCGTGGATGCAGAGGCTATTACCGAGGCAGAAGAGCGCTTGGAGCGGAAAATGGTTTAGCATATAGAGCGGAAGATCGCTGAGGTTCACCAGCGCTTGGACGCTTTTGAGTTGCGGGTGCTAGCCCGGCCAGCTCCTACGGTGGATTTGTCGACCCTTCAGGCTGTGGTTGACAGTCTTCGCAGATATTGACATGATCTTAGAGGCTAGGGTGCCTGAGTCTGAGGCCCCTTCTGTCGAGCCTGCTGAAGACACTGTTTTGGCGGCCCTATTCGCCACCTCAGAGATTCCACCACCTCCCCCTCGAGAGCATGCCAAGAGGCGTAGGGGTCGAGCGGAGGATGAGGCATGAGCATGGAAGAAAGAGAGCCGTGAGATGGAGGCTGCGAGGAAAGCCTCGCTTGTTGAGGAGGAGGCGCGCCAGACGAGAGCAGGAGAGTTAGCGGCTGGGGCGTCTAGCTCCCGAACTGTGGAGATAGCGGGAGGCACTGCTGATAGTGCTGTTGTGGCTGAGGACACCACTGAGGGTGTCCAGATTATAGAGGAAGTGGGTTCCGGGGAACCGGACCCACCAGCTTGCTGATCATCGGCGCTTTGCGCACCAGGTTTTCTTCACCTACCACTCTAGTATTTAAATTTTTGTATGCATTGGGTACAATTGCATGTCTTTTTGTTGGGGGTGGGGTAAATGGAAAGTGAGTGCTAGGGTGAAGTCAGAGTAGCCCAATTCACTATCCTCTTTTGGGGTTTTCTTGCCTGTGTTCTTTTTCCCCGAAAGACTTATTAGTTTTTCCGTTGAACCGGCATGTCTATATCTTGTGTACATAGTTTAATTCTGGTGCATGATGGCTAAAATGATATCCGGATAAAATGGAAAATGATGTATGACTAGGCATAGTAATTGATAAATGTGTGGCTCTAAGCATGACATAGAGGTACACCATTTCATGACCCTAAGTCTAATATTCGAAATAGGTGTCTGATAATCTGGTAGAGTGATGAGATGTCAAGTGAGTGTGAGGAATATTTGAATAGTCCACTATTTTTACTGAGCTAGAACTTTCCTGGTTAGTCCTGCTAAAAGTAAGCTGTAATAGACAATTAGGAAAGGATCATAGGCCATTATTATATATAGCCCATTTTTAGCCTAAATGAAAGAAAACCAAATGAAATTTATCCTTCTTTGATCCAAATGATTTGTGCTTAAATTAAATCTTTCTTTCTCACCCCAACTGATCTTTTCTGGGAATAATGTGTTGGCCCTGGTCCCTCCTTGGACATGTGCACCTCAGCTTATGCCAAAAGCATAAGTTGAGGGTGGCTAATG
>NC_028647.1:6661778-6667727 GCF_001406875.1 Solanum pennellii
CACTCTACTATCCGGTCTCCAAGAAACTAAACCACAAAGACAGAGTTAACAACTTTGTGGCACTACCAGAAGAGTCAGTTAGTAGTTCTTGGGATAAATTCACCTCATTCATGAGAAGTGTCCCAAATCACCGTATAGATGATGAGTCACTGAAGTAATACTTCTATCGGTGACAGGATGATAATAATAAAGCGGTGTTGAACACTATAGCAGGTGGATCTTATGGGGAGTGTCCTTATGCTGGATTGCTGAAAAACTAGAGAAAATCTCCCGGAATAGTAAAGCTTGGAGTACTAGGAAGCCAGATACCGGGAGAAATACCTTCGCAGTGCAGTCCACTCACAACCCAGCCACAGATGAGATTCGTGAAGAAATGGCTCAGATGAGAACTGAGCTTGGGTTGGTACTAAAACATATCATGGGGTGCAGAAAAGATAAATGCAGTTAACTATTTGCCTAAACCACCACCACCTAATATGCGGAGGACTCCTATGCAGTAAATGAGCAGACGGGGGGTTTCCGACCGAGCGCCCAAGGATCAAATCAGGATAATTGGGGCCATGGTCAAGGGAACCAAGGTCGGATCTATGGTAACTATAATCGTGAGGGTCATTATGTCCGAGATGGAAACTACAACCGCAACAACAACTTCAACAGGGGTAACTACAATAACAGAAATGATAGGAATGGGCCCTATGTCCCTCCTCAGAATTGTGAAGTTACTCCTAGGGATGGTGGAGATAGTATGGCGCGAGTTGAGGATATGTTGCACAAAATGATGAGGAGGTTCGATGCTAGTGATGAGCACATTAAAGAGTTAAGGTGTGATTTATAGGTATTGGGCAAAAAGTCGATACACATGCAATATCGATTAAGCAGATCGAGTTGCAAATGACCCAATTATCTGCGTCTGTGAACACACGGCAACCGGGCACTCTTCCTAGCAACACTGTCCAAAATCCAAAAAATGATGCACTGTATGGCAATCACTACTAGGGGTGGTAAGCAAACCATTGACCCACCTATGCCGTCTAATGAGGAAAAGGTGAGAAAGGATGATGATAAGGTTTAAAGGGTAGTGGTGAAGCTGAAGAGAGCACTGGAAAAGATGCAGAAGTCCCTATGAAGGTAATTCCCATGCCTAGACCACCACCACCCTTCCCTCAGAGATTAGTGAAAAAGGCCGAGGATGGAAATTATCGGCGTTTTTATAACAATGTTGAAGCAGCTTTCTATCAATGTTCCTTTGGTAGAAGCTATAGAACAAATGCCCGATTATGCAATGTTTATGAACGATCTGGTTACAAAGAAAAGATCGGTCACTTTCTAGGATTATTATAGACTGCAGCATTGTAGTGCTATTGCTACAAGATCTCTTGTACAAAAGAAAGAAGATCCGGGTGCATTCACTATTCCTTGTACAGTCGGGTCATTACATTTTGCGAAAGCATTATGTGATATAGGGGCAAGCATAAATCTCATGCCCCTCTCGATTTACAAGAAGTTGGGTTTGGGTGACCCAAAACCTACTGCAATGCGGCTACTGATGGCTGATCTAATAGTGAAAAGGCCTATAAGGATACTCTATGATGTGCTAGTAAAAGTGGAGTCATTCATATTTCCTGGTGATTTTGTTATTGTTGATTGTTAAGTTGATTTTGAAGTGCCTATTATTCTTGGGAGGCCATTCCTTGCTACAGGTAGAGCCTTAATTGATATGGAAAAGGGGCAGATGAAATTTCGGTTGGACAATGAAGAAGCAACCTTCAACATTTGTAGGTCCATGAGGCAGAGTGGTGAGCTCCAATCGGTATCCGCCAAATCCCACAAAGAAAAGATGAAGAAGGAGAATGAACAAAAAAGTGAAAAACAAGAGTTTATGGTTGGGGATTTGATGCTTTTAGACAGTTCAAGGATGCATTGGCTTCCGGGCAAGCTCAATTCCAAACGGACTGGCCCTTACTTGATTACCCAAGTATTCCCTCATGAAGCAGTTAAGTTAAAAACCAAGGAGGGAGCACGGGTTAAGTTGAATGGAGAACGAATAAAACTCTATTTTGGGCATACTGCATCGGTGAATGAAGTGATAGAGGCATACCATCTTGATGAAGGCTGAGTAATAAAGTGTCCTCAGTCGTGCCGCGAGGTTAAATCAGGCGCTTGTTGGGAGACAACCCAATACTTAAAGTTTTTTTCTTTCTAGTAATGGTAGCATTTTCTACTAATGGGTTTTAAATTTGCAGGCACATCACCAGCAAATTCTGCAGAAAATTACTCTGCAGCAGTCACTGACGGATACAGCGATGGACCGGTGCTCCTGCGACGGACCGTCGCATGAATCCATCGTACCAGGTACGTCTTTTTGTTATTTTCAAACTAGGGCACAGGCGACGGAACCGATGACGGACTGTCACAATCGAGACAGACCGTCGTCGGGGAATCGTCGCGTCTTTAATGAAGCGTACCCGACCCGACCCGGCTGGGGTTTTTTAAAAATTCATCATTTAAAACCCCTACCCCTTCATTTCACCCCATTCTTTCACTCTTTCTCCCATTTCCCTCCCTTTTCAACTTTCAAAACTCTCTTACAACCGATCATTTTCCCCAAATTCTCCAAATTTCTCAAAATTCATCATCTACTAGTCGGAGCTGCTGCTGTGGGTTTCTACTTGATCACCAAGTACCTTTCCCTCTTATTTTTCTAAAATTCTCAGGGAGGTGTCTCTAATTTCTACTAATTTATATTACATTTTTGTTTATCAATTAGTAGTAGCCTAGTTCTTCTTGATATATTCATTTTTTTTATAAAATTCTGTCTGACCTAGGTTAAAAATCCTCAAAAGTGCTGTGTTAAAACCCTAGCAATAGGTGCTTTAGCATTTCTAGTTTACTAGGTATTTAGGTTAGACAAATGTAGGTTAAAACACTACCAATTCGATTTGGGTCATAGGGGATGAATGGGGCATCTCAAGTTCTGTCAGTGAGTTACAGAACGAGACCCCGATGACGGACCGTCGTACCCATGACGGACCGTCGTTGGGTACGTTCTAACCGCCCTAACACCCCACTGTCAAATTTTCTCCAAGTGTCCACCAATGGCCACATGCGAGGGACCGTTGTTCCCACGACGGTCCGTCCTGCACAACCGTTCTGGTTGTCAGAGACCCTATTCCTAAGGGTCTCTAATTTTTTTCTAAGTGTCCTCAAACGGACAACTATGACGGACATTCATACCCACAACGGTCCATCCTACGTGACCGTTATGATGGTCTGAGGCCCCTCTCCTAAGGGTCTCCATATTTTTTTCAAGTGTCCTCTGACGGACACCTACGACGGACCGTCATAACTGTGACGGTCCGTCCTGCACATACCGTCATACTTGTCAGAGACTCTCCTTCAGGGTTCTCCATATAAACATAGTCTAAGTAAGACACGACGGACTCCATGACGGTCCATCGTACTCACGACGAGCCGTCACCAGGTCCGTTGTGTTTGACTGTTACTATAGCAATGTCATTTATTTTAATTTTTTTATTTATTTTGTGTGGTTTTGCTTGTCTTGTTTGCTCCTTCTAGTACTAATATTGATCCTTTACAGGTACTATCTACTATGGCACCAAAACAAGATCGAGTCTATGCACGCGGGCGATAAAAGTCTGTCGCCCCGTCTGCCTACCTGGTCATTGGCTCTGATTATGAGCGTGACACCGAGTACGTGCCCCCAGGCACTTCCACCCTATCCCGTGCTGCACGTGCTGCCAGAGGCACACCCAAAAAGGTGGCGTTCGGGGTAGTCACTGCATCCCAGTCTGATGAGGAGCGCACACTGACCGGCACACCTTCTGGGTCATCCACTAATGAAGAAGGAGCGTCTGGCTCCTTAGGAGTTTCATGGTCGGAGGAAGCCTCCGGATCTGCTGAGGTTCCCGCACCTGCCGCCGCTGCAGTGCCGGCCTCGTCTGATGAGGCTGACAGTTTGGAATCCACACCCGGTTCAGCAGCTCGTGCTCTCACCCTGGTTACTGACCAGCCCAACCGGTGGTGGGTCGAGGGCAGTTTAAAGTCTATTCCGATGCAATGTTCCTGAATGACAAAGGAGTTATGACTCGGACACCTACATTGGAGCGGCGGGTCCTTACGAGAAGTCTCCCAACGATGCCTGAGATCCACAATCTCTTCAAAAGACATCGACTGGAGTGGACAGCTCGTCCGTTGGGACGTTATAGTGAAGAGCTGGTCCGAGAGTTCTACGCATCCTACGTAGCGACTCTCCGATCACAGATTGATAGGCAGGATGCCCCCGCCAAACAGGCCCCACTGGAGCAGGTCCGAGTACGTGGCGTTCAGGTTGATATCTCCCTGCCTGCCATCCGCCGGTTTCTATACGGCGAGAATGTTGATGCTAATCGGACCCCTCTCACTGTCGAGTTTGACTACCGATGGCAGGTTGTTAAAGATGGCCAATTCTTGCGTGAGCCATCGCTGAGAGAGACCACCAAGAGGTTGATGGCCCTGCACTTGTCCGTTGATGGAGAGGGTGCCGACTTGGTGACCGAGCCGAAGGGGGCCATCAAGAAGGCCAACCTAACTTTCACGGCGATGTTTTTGTGGTTGATTATCCGCCACTGCCTTTCCCCCACAGCCGCTGATAATATCGTCGCATAGGATCGAGCAGTACTGATGGCGGTGATGATAGCCGGGCTTGAGGTGGATTTTGCGTGGCTTCTACAGGCGGTCATGCACGAGAGGGATTTTAAAGTCACAACTACTTACCCTTTCCCGTGCATGATATTTTCTCTATGCAGGTCCGCAGGTGTGCCTATATGGCACGTTGATCAGCTCAAGACCCCTCTAGGCACTATTGATAACGGCCTCATCAGGGATGAGGCCAATGAGTTGGCTCCACGCAGAGGGCCCCGTCCAGAGTTGCTCCACTTGGTGACAATCTGGCTGATACGGTAGCACAGGCCCGCATGGCTACGCAGGAGGATTCCACTGACACTACCCCGGTAGAGTCTATCTCGGGTAGTAGCACTGCCCCGAGCTCCTCTCGCTCAGCCCCTTTACCCGCTCTTGTCCCGCTTGCTAGGGTCCAGAAATTAGAGGCGCAAATGGCTACACTTCTGCATCATATCCAGCCTTGGATGCAGAGGTCTATTGCCGAGGCAGAAGAGCGCTTGGAGCGGATAATGGTCCAGCACACAGAGCGGAAGATCGCTGAGGTTCATCAGGGCTTGGACGCTTTTGAGTTGCGGGTGCTAGCCCGTCCAGCCCCTCCGGTGGATGTGTCGACCCTTCAGGCTGCGGTCGATAGTCTTCGCGCAGATATTGATATGATCTTAGAGGCTAGAGTGCCTGAGTCCGAGGCCCCTTCTGCAGAGCCTGCTGAAGACATAGTGATGGAGGCCCTATTCGCCACTTCAGAGATTCCACCACCTCCCCCTCGAGAGCATGCCAAGAGGCGTAGGGGTCGAGAGGAGGATGAAGCTCAAGCACGAAAGAAGGAGCGCCGTGAGATGGAGGCTGCGAGGAGAGCCTCGCTTGCTGAGGAGGAGGCGCGTCAGATGAGAGCAGGAGAGTTAGCTACTGGGGCGTCTAGCTCCAGAACTGTGGAGATAGCGGGAGGCACTGCTGATAGTGTTGTTGATGCTAAGGACACCACTGAGGGTGTCCTGATTACAGAGGTAGTGGGTTACGGGGAACCGGACCCACCAGCTTGCTGATCGTCGGTGCTTTGCGCCCCAGGTTTCCTTCACCTACCACTCTAGTATTTCAATTTGTTTATGCATTGGGGACAATTGCATGTCTTTTTGTTGGGGGCGGGGTAAATGGAAAGTGAGTGCTAGAGTGAAGTCTGCGTAGCCCAATTCACTATCCTCTCTTGGGGTTTTCTTGCCTGTGTTCTTTTTCCCCAAGAGACTGATTACTTTTTCTGTTGAACCGGCATGT
>NC_028647.1:6668277-6668464 GCF_001406875.1 Solanum pennellii
ATTTTTAGCCTAAATAAAAGAAAACCAAATGAAATTTATCCTTCTTTTATCCAAATGATTAGAGCATAAATTACCTTTCTTTTTCACCCCAACTGATCTTTTCTGGGAATAATGTGTTGGCCCTGGTCCCTCCTTGGACATGTGCACCTCAGCTTATGCCAAAAGCATAAGTTGAGGGTGGCTAATG
>NC_028647.1:6668853-6703511 GCF_001406875.1 Solanum pennellii
GAGTCATAGTGCGTCGCTTGAGGACAAACAACAAATTTAAGTTGAGGGTGTTGATATACCGTGGTTTCACGGTATTATTAATACTTTTTCCTTAGGTTTAGTGTGTCCAAAAGCCTTTTTGTGCTAATTTTTATATAAGTTTCTCCTTATTTGCAGGAAATCTGTCCAAAGATGAATGCGGAGGTTTTTGAGCAAAGAAATGCAGAAGACACCACCTACGGAGCTTGTGACGGTCCATCATGCTCGTGACGGTCTGTAGGTGGCAGCGTAGTGCAGCTGCTGAAGGAAGGTGGGGAAGTCTGACCAAGTGTGGGGTTACGGAAAGCGTGACGGACCATCGTAGCCATGACGGTCCGTCCTGTAGGTTCGTCATGAAGATCAGAGAAGTAGTCCCAGTACCCATATTCCAAGAGTTCAAGTGTTTTGGAACGGAGATCCTCGACAGACCGTTGTGCCTATGACGGTTGGTCATACCTGCCGTCAAGGGTAATGAAGAGAGCAGCAGAAGAAATTGCACAAGTATGGGACGACAGAATCCATGACGGCCCGTCGTGGCCACGACGATCCGTCGCGAGGTCCGTCGACCCATCCGCGTTTTGACAGGTTTCCAGTAAATAGAGTCCTTATGTAATTAGGTTTTTAGTTTTTTATAAATAGTTCGAAAAACCTCGTTTTTGAGGTTAGACTCTGGATTATTTGGTTAAGCCCTTGATTTTTGTTAGGCTCTGGATTATTTTGTTAGGCCCTTGATTATTGTTAGACTCTTGATTATTTTAGACCTTTTGTGAGATTCATGATTATTTTGAGATTCTTGTAATTGATTGTTGGTGATTTTTGTTGATTAACCAAGCGATCTTTCGGATTTTACTCCTTCATACATGAATTCTTTTACCATATATTTGAATATTGTGATTATGACTATGGGTAACTAAACTCCATAACTAGGGTTGTGGGAATCATAGGCAAATGATGAGGTAATACCTAACTAAAAAGCAATTCTAGAATAGTGTCTTGCATGTATTGATAATTCTTTCGCTTAGAAGTCTTTTTAACGGATGGGCAACGTTAGAATTCGCCTTAATGCTACTTGCCGGACAAAGGAGGTAGATAATAGGAAAAGAATTATCAACATAGATTTAGTGTATACTATCTAATAGGCTAGTATTGATTGGTACGAGGTAATAACTTAGTCAAATATCGAATACGATGCTTAATATGAGGTAAAGATAAGGGTTAGGATAGCAACACACGTAGCCGGACCAAGGGGAGGAGTGAAATTTCTAGATGCCGGACCAAGGATTTAAAAATACATAACTTATCACTTTGCATGCAAGATACTAGGAAAGAATTGTTATAGTTAGACTTATAAAGTTATGAACCTGTGGGGAACACGTAAACCCTAGTTACTTTCATTAATTGATTAAACTCCAACAGTTTGAAGTTGTTAAGTGTCTCTTTCAGTTTCGCTAGTTATTTTCATTTATTTAGAAATAGAAAACCCCCCTTTTATCATTTTTGCTTTCCAAGGAAGGAATTGACTGAACAATAGTAATAATATATTGAAGTTAAGTCTAAACTATTTTCCTCGTGGGAACGATCCAAACCTCATTAGTTGGGTTATTTACTTGACACGACCGCTTTACTTCTTATTTGAGAAGTAAGTTTGAGCGTATCAATAAACAGCAGTCTGAAAAAAATATAGAAAAATAGCAAACTGAAAAAGATGAAAACAAAAGATAAAGGAAAACAGATTACTTCTTGTACTCCGGAAAGCACTCCCAAGAGCAAAAACAAGCCCAGCAAACAGAAAAGGGATGCTGCTAAAAAGAGACAGAACAAACTCTAGGCCAATGACAGTTATCAAGGACAGGAAAAGAGGGAGGAAACATGCAACAAATTTTTTTGTGGTTGATGATAATCAAGGATTACATATCCTCCCTCTTATGGCTCAATATATGACTCCTCCTTCTTTTGAACCATGAGATAAGAGACAGGAAATATGTAAGATGAATACGGTGCCTATTTCAGATGAATATGCTGTGGAGAATTCTAAGGATGAAGATGGGGATAATCACTCCTTAGAAGAGGTTGATGAGGATGATGAGACTAGTGAGGCCCTTATTAAGGCCTTTAGATCTCATACTGATCAGACCTTAGAGGAAAAGATCCAACAGGTAGCACAAAGCGTTTATCTACAAGTGGTTTCCATCATAAAAAATTCCATTGTAAGATGCAAGATGCCAATACTTTCACAGGTGGCAGACCTAATACTAGGCTCTTTTCCTCTAGATCTTCTTAATGATAAGTACAATCATATGGAATATGACAGGGATCAACACTCAAGGGGTGTTGGAGAGACTCAAGATGATCAGTTGCTCAACCATTTATCTATTATTACAATTTTGGAACCTTTCTTAGATAGTGTTCATGTTCAATGCTTCAAAGTGCAGTTAAACATGGAACATGCTACTAGTAATTGTAATGGTAAGATTTGGGTTTCTGGAGCAGTGATATTGACTGTAATATTCTTGATGAAGATGAACAAAACATCACTTGCAACATGAAACACAATGAATTGCAATATCAATGTACTAGTACCTTTGTCTATGCTAAATGCAAAGATCACCTCAGAATACCTCTTTGGGACAAAATGATTCATCAATCTACCATGAATGATAATCCTTGGTGTGCTGTTGGTGATTTCAACATTATAAATTTTGTGGAGGAAAAACTTTTGAGGGTTGACTTATAACATGAGGAAAAGTATGGATTTTATTGCTGTCATTGAAGGTTGTGGCCTCTTGGACATAGGTTTTTGTGGTCAGAAATTTACTTGGTCCAACAAGAGGGGTATCAATCACAAAATTTGGAAGAGACTTGACAGGGCTATGGTAAATGATTCTTGGTTGGAAAAGATGCCTCAAACCACTATAACTCACTTGTCATCTACTGTGTCTGATCACTATCCTCTTCTTATGGAAATGGTGTCCACAACTACTGATCACATCAAGTACTTCAGATTTCTCAACTGTTGGGTAGACAACCCTCATTTCATGGAAACAATAAAAACCTATTGGGAGAAGGAAGTGGCAGGGACAGGTATGTGGAGATATCACCCAAAAATGAAAAGACTGTCAAACACTCTTAGTGGTTGGTCTAAGAAAGAATTTGGTGATATTTTCCAAAAGGTTAGGATGTATGAGGAACAAGCGCATAATAATGAAGAAAACTACATCACAACCAACGTGACTCAAATAGAAGTATCCTCCACGAGATTAATGCTAAGTAGATCAAGTTCCTCAAGTTGGAAGACACTATTTCAAAACAAAAAACACAACTTCAATGGTTTAATGAGGGTGATAATAACTCTAAGTACTTCCATTTTGTGATAAGGGGAAGAAGAAGGAAGTTAGTTATTCATAAAGTTGTCAATGAAAATGGAGACTTTATACAAGGAGATGACAACATTGCTTAAGTAGCTTGTGAACACTTCAAAGAAATCTTTAATGGTGAAGAAAAGTGTATCAATGAACATACTTTGGAATGTATTCCAAGGATGATTAGTCAAGACCAAAATACTAAGACTACCAATATGCCTAGTATAGATTAACTTAAAGAGGTGGATTTTTCTATGAATCCTAATTATGCAGCTGGGTCTGATAGCATGAATGGGTATTTCTTTCAGAAGTGTTGGCATATTATCATGAATGATCTAATGGGGGTTGTGCAGGCCTTTTTCAATGGACAAATGATACCCAAATATTTCTCCAGTTCTTGCATTGTGTTGCTCCCTAAAGTGAACAATTCAAATAAGATTACTGAGTTTAGGACTATAAGTCTGAGCAATTTTACTAGCAAGATCATATCTAAGATAGTGAGCAACAGACTTAGTCCTATCCTCCCTGCCTTAATCTCTCCTAACCAATCCGGATTTGTTAAAGGCAGAAGTATTTCGGAGAACATTATGCTAGCTCAGGAAATCATTCATCATATAAAAAATCACAATAGTGGTAGCAATGTAATCATAAACTAGACATGACAAAAGCTTATGACAGGGTGTCATGGTCATATATCTGTCTAGTTTTAAGGAAAATGGGATTTGTTGAGATGTTTATTGATATGGTGTGGAGAACCATGCCTAACAACTATTACTCAATCATAGTCAATGGTAAGAGATATGGTTTTTTCCATTCCACTAAAGGTATCAAGCAAGGTGATCCTTTTTGTTCGGTCCTATTTATTTTAAGTGCTGAGGTATTATCAAGATCTCTTAAAAGGCTTTATAATCATCCGGATTACCATGGTTTTATCATGGAAATGAGGGGGCCATAGATGAACCATTTGAGCTTTGCAGATGATATAATTTTTTCACCTATGGGAGATGCAAAACTTGAAGCTCCTAAGGACTACCTCAAAAGAGTATGAAAATATTTATGGACAACTCATCAATGGAGATAAAAGTCACTTTATGCTACACTCTAATGCTTTCAATAGCACAAGAGACAGAACAAAGAGACTTACAGGTTTTAAACAAAAGCAAGGTCCTATTACTTACCTAGGATTCCCTCTATTTGTTGGTAGGCCTACGAATATTTATTTTTCTGACCTTGTTAATAAAGTTGTTGGCAGGATTACAGGGTGGCAAACCCAACAACTCAGTTATGGTGGTAAGGCAATACTTACAAAACATGTGTTGCAAGCTCTTTCTATCCATCTACTTTCTGCAGTAACTCCTCCAACTACTATTCTTAAGCAAATTCAAATGCTTATGGCTGATTTTTTCTGGGGGTGGAATAGTGATAGGAAGAAATATCATTGGGCTTCTTGGAAGAACCTAAGCTTCCCTTATGATGAGGGAGGAGTGGGCATGAGGAACTTAAAAGATATATGCAAGGAATTCCAATTCAAGCAATGGTGGATTTTTAGAACCAAGCAAACACTATCGGGTGACTTCCTAAGGGTTAACTACTGCCAAAGGTCCAATCAAGTAAGCAAAAAATGGGACACTGGAGAGTCATTAACTTGGAAATACATGTTGATGAATAGGCAATAAGTTGAGAAACACATCCAATGGAAACTTCAAGCTGGAAACTGTTCTTGTTGGTGGGATAATTGGCTAGGCAATGGACCATTAGCACAATTCACCACCAACAGCAACAGATTCAATAACTCAAAAGTTGCAGATTTTTGGGAGGAAGGGAAGTGGAGTTGGAGCAGACTATTGGAGCAGGCACCAACCAGTCAGCTCTCCAACATCCTAGCTACAGAAATTTCCCCTCACCAGCACCTACCAGACCAACTAGTTTTAAAACTCAACACTCATAGAGGCCTCAGTTGTGCATCAACTTGGGAAGAAATCAGGGAAAAAAGAGCTAAAATCACTTCAACTCTCTCTTATGGCATAAAAACATTCCATTTAAATCTTCTTTCTTATTATGGAGAACCCTTAGGGGTAAACGTCCTACTAATGACAAACTAACTAACATTGGCATTGAGCCATCAAATTGTGTTTGCTGTCTTAACTGGTCAGGTATGGATTTCATTGAAAACATCTTCAACTCAGGAAACTTTGCCGCCAAGATGTGGAGCAATTTTGCAGGCACTGCAGGCAATCAGCCAGACCACTCTTTCCTGCAGGTTCTGCTCCAGTAATGGTGGACTGCCAGGCCAAAAAATGCAGCCCACAAACATCTCATGCAAGCCACCCCAATATTAATTGGTTGGAGCTTATGGAAGAACAGGTGTGCAGCCAAGTATGGAGGAAAATAACCAACATCAGCAGGGTCAAATATGCCATATACAAGGACAAGTACAAGATGCTTAGCACTGCCTTCCCTCATGTTAAATGGCCAGCAAAACGGACAGATTTAATCCAAATGAGTGAGAGGTGTGTGCATGACATCAAGGTGAACATGGTGAGATGGATGAGACCTACAGATAAGTTGCTTAGAGTGAACACTGATGGCAGTGCAATCACTAATCCAGGTAGGCTGGGGGCTGGTGGTATCTTGAGAGGTAAAAATGGCAGGTTGGTGATGGCTTTCACAACACTGCTTGGTGAGGGAACAAACAACAAGGCTGAAATAGAGGCAGCCATCTTTGGATTGACTTGGGCACTTCAACTGGGATATAGGAACATAATATTGGAACTTGACTCCCAATTGGTTTTGCATTGGTTCCTAAGGAAGTTTGTTCCTCAATGGATCATTATCACACAGTTGGGAAGGTTACAAAATCTCATTTCTCAAACCCAAAACTTCAAGTTCTTACATGTATTCAGGGAAGCTAATTGAATGGCTGATGCATTATCAAAACACAACCACAAGAAAACTACACCACAGGTGTACTTCAACAGCCAGCAAATGCCTAAGGAACATAAATCATACTATCACCTTGACTTGTTGCAGATGCCTAGCTTTATAAGAATGAAGACCAAAAGGATTAAGGAACCTCCTTGATCATCCTTTTTTCTTTTAAACTTAGCTATACTTAATATTATAGCTACTTTGAATAGGTTAGTTAGTTATAGTCTTTCTTGTAAAGGGAGAGTGTCCCTAGTTTATGTTTCCTAGATACTTTGTATTGAGAGGAGTCCTCTCCTTAGGTTATTAGTATTTTGGTTTCATCTTTTTGTGTAAGGGGAGGAGTTGATCTCTTTTGGGAAGTTGACTCCTAACCATCTTAGGTTGGAGGTTAGGTTTATGCCCCCCTCCTTGTATTTTGTTTTTATTAATAATGATAAGGCCTAGGGGTGTTGCTCAGCCCCTACCCCTCCAAGGGTAATTCAACTTAAAAGTACAAAATATAATAACCCAAACATTAAATACTAAACCATAGATTTTAAACCTCAAATGTTAAACCCAAAACAATAAACTTTAAAAAAACCTACTCCATAAAATAAACCCTAAACCCTAAGTTCAAAAAAAACCCTAATTCCAAAATACGAGAACCCAAATCTGAAACACTAAATCATAGATTTTAAATATCAAATCCTTAGCCACAAACTCTAAAACTGAAGAAACACATAAGCTCTAACTCTAACCATAACCCATACCTTAACTCTAAGCCTAACCTAAATCATATACCCAAAACCCTGAGTCCAAAATACCAAAACAAAAACATTAAATTATAAACCATAAATTTAAACCTTAAATACTAAACCCTGAACCATAAAACCTAAAAAAAACCTATACCCTAACCTTAACATAACCCTAACCCTAAAACCTTAGAAGGCCCTAAGTTCAAAATACGAAAAAAAAATTAAACACTAAACCATAGATTTGGACCAAAAATCCTAAACCCGAAAACCTAACACCTCAAAGAAAACCCTTAGCCATTACCTTTGCCCTATCCTTAACATAAACCTTAACCTAACCCTATCCTTAATCATAACTCTAAACCCTAAACCCTAAAGCCTAAGACCAAAATACCAAAACCCTTAAATTAAACAATAAACAATAGATATTATACAACTCAAATCCATAACCACAAACATTAAAACCTAAACCCTAACTTTAACAATAACCCTAACCCTAACCCTAGAATAAACCCTAAACCCTAAAGCCTAAGACCAAAATACCAAAACCCTTAAATTAAACAATAAACAATAGATATTATACAACTCAAATCCATAACCACAAACATTAAAACCTAAACCCTAACTTTAACAATAACCCTAACCCTAACCCTAGAATAAACCCTAAACCCTAAAGCCTAAGACCAAAATACCAAAACCCTTAAATTAAACAATAAACAATAGATATTATACAACTCAAATCCATAACCACAAACATTAAAACCTAAACCCTAACTTTAACAATAACCCTAACCCTAACCCTAGAATAAACCCTAAACCCTAAAGCCTAAGACCAAAATACCAAAACCCTTAAATTAAACAATAAACAATAGATATTATACAACTCAAATCCATAACCACAAACATTAAAACCTAAACCCTAACTTTAACAATAACCCTAACCCTAACCCTAGAATAAACCCTAAACCCTAAAGCCTAAGACCAAAATACCAAAACCCTTAAATTAAACAATAAACAATAGATATTATACAACTCAAATCCATAACCACAAACATTAAAACCTAAACCCTAACTTTAACAATAACCCTAACCCTAACCCTAGAATAAACCCTAAACCCTAAAGCCTAAGACCAAAATACCAAAACCCTTAAATTAAACAATAAACAATAGATATTATACAACTCAAATCCATAACCACAAACATTAAAACCTAAACCCTAACTTTAACAATAACCCTAACCCTAACCCTAGAATAAACCCTAAACCCTAAAGCCTAAGACCAAAATACCAAAACCCTTAAATTAAACAATAAACAATAGATATTATACAACTCAAATCCATAACCACAAACATTAAAACCTAAACCCTAACTTTAACAATAACCCTAACCCTAACCCTAGAATAAACCCTAAACCCTAAAGCCTAAGACCAAAATACCAAAACCCTTAAATTAAACAATAAACAATAGATATTATACAACTCAAATCCATAACCACAAACATTAAAACCTAAACCCTAACTTTAACAATAACCCTAACCCTAACCCTAGAATAAACCCTAAACCCTAAAGCCTAAGACCAAAATACCAAAACCCTTAAATTAAACAATAAACAATAGATATTATACAACTCAAATCCATAACCACAAACATTAAAACCTAAACCCTAACTTTAACAATAACCCTAACCCTAACCCTAGAATAAACCCTAAACCCTAAAGCCTAAGACCAAAATACCAAAACCCTTAAATTAAACAATAAACAATAGATATTATACAACTCAAATCCATAACCACAAACATTAAAACCTAAACCCTAACTTTAACAATAACCCTAACCCTAACCCTAGAATAAACCCTAAACCCTAAAGCCTAAGACCAAAATACCAAAACCCTTAAATTAAACAATAAACAATAGATATTATACAACTCAAATCCATAACCACAAACATTAAAACCTAAACCCTAACTTTAACAATAACCCTAACCCTAACCCTAGAATAAACCCTAAACCCTAAAGCCTAAGACCAAAATACCAAAACCCTTAAATTAAACAATAAACAATAGATATTATACAACTCAAATCCATAACCACAAACATTAAAACCTAAACCCTAACTTTAACAATAACCCTAACCCTAAAACCTTAGAAGGCCCTAAGTTCAAAATACGAAAAAAAAATTAAACACTAAACCATAGATTTGGACCAAAAATCCTAAACCCGAAAACCTAACACCTCAAAGAAAACCCTTAGCCATTACCTTTGCCCTATCCTTAACATAAACCTTAACCTAACCCTATCCTTAATCATAACTCTAAACCCTAAACCCTAAAGCCTAAGACCAAAATACCAAAACCCTTAAATTAAACAATAAACAATAGATATTATACAACTCAAATCCATAACCACAAACATTAAAACCTAAACCCTAACTTTAACAATAACCCTAACCCTAACCCTAGAATAAACCCTAAACCCTAAACCCCAAGCCCAAAATACCAAAACCCAAAAATTAAATATCAAACCATTGATATTAAACCCTAAAACCTAAACTCATACACCTAAAAAACATAAAACCTTAACCCTAACCGTAACTTTAAACCCTAAGTCGAAAATACAAAAACCCAAACATTAAATACTAAACCATATATTTTAAACCTTAAATGCTAAATCAGGAACCATAAAACCTGAAAAAAAAACTACACCCTAACCCTAATCCTCACACTAACCTAGACCCTAATCCTAACACTTAATCCCTAAACCCTAAGTCCAAATAAGAAATCTATGTCAAATATACTAAAACCTAGACATTAAACACTAGACCATAGTTTTTAGATATATCAAATCTCAAACCACTAACCCTAAAGCATAAAAATGAACCTAAAGATTGACCCTAACCATAACCGTCACCCTAAACCATTAACCCTAAACCCCATGCCCAATGTACCAAAACCCAAATATTAAATACTAAACCATAGATTTTACACGAAAATCATAAACCCCAAAACAAAAAACATAAAAAAAAACCTAGCTCTAACCCTATCCCGAACACCCTAACCCTAACCATATCTTAACTCTAACCATAAACTATAAACCCTAAACCCAAAGTCCAAATTATCAAAACACTAACATTAAACACTAAACCATAGATATTACAACTCAAATACTTAACCCAAACTCTAATACCTAAAAAACAACACAAACCCTAACCCTAACCTTAACATTACCCCTAACCCTAACCCTACCATGAACCCTAAAGCCCAAGCTCAAAATACCAAAACCCAAACATTAAACACTAAACCATTGATATTAAGGCTCAAATCCTAAACCCTAAACCCAAAAACCTAAGAAAACCCTAACCCTAACCCTAACCCTAACCTTAACCCTAACCCTAATCCCAAAATACCGAAATCCAAATATTAAATACTAAACCCAAGACCTCAAATGCTAAACCGTAAACCATAAGAGCTAAAAAACACCCTACATCATAGCTCTTTTCCTAAACCTAATCCTAACCCTTACCTTAACCCTTACCTTAATCCTAAACCACATATCCTAAAACCTAAAAAAGAGTAAACTCTTACCCTTACCCTAAACCATTCACCCAAAATACGAGAATCCAAAACCCTAACCCTAACCCTAATCCTAACCCTAACCATAAACCATACACCTGAAACCCCATGCCCAAAATACAATGACGCAAACATTAAGCACTACACCATATATCTTAAACAAAAACTTCTAAACCCTAAAACCTAAAAAACCATTAAACCTAACCCTAACCCTATCCCTAACACTAACCATATCCTTAACCCTTATCCTAAACCTAAATCCCAAAACCCTAACATTAAACACTAATCCATAGATATTTAAACTCAAATAGTTAACCCAAAACCATAAAAACAACCTAAACCCTAACATTAAGTCTAAAATTTATCCTAACACTAACCCTACCATAAACCCTAAAGCCCAAGCTCAAAATACAAAAAAACAAAACATTAAACACTAACACTAACCCTAATCGTAACCTTAACCCTAACTCTAACGCTAATCCATAAACCCATAAACCATAAGCTCAAAATACCACAACGCAAACATTAAATACCAAACCATAGATATTAAACATCAAATGCTAATCCCTGAACCATAAAACCTAGAAGAAATCTACACCCTAACCCTACAACGTAAACCCAATACCGTAAGCTTCAAAATAAAAAAATACAAACATTAAATACTAAACCATAGATTTTAAACCTCAAGTGGTAAATCCCGAATCATAAAACCTAAAAAAACATACACCCTAACTGTGAACCCTAAACACTAAATCCTAAGTCAAGAAAATAACCCTATGTGCAATATTTTTCAAATCCGAAGCCACAAACCCTAAAACCTATGAAAAAACTAAACCCTAACCCTATCTAAAACCCTAAACCTAAACCTATACCATAAGCTTAATACACTAAGCAAAAAATACCAAAACACAAACATTAAATACCAAACCATAAATTTTAAATCTTAAATTCTAAACCCTTAACCATAAACCTAGAAAAAACCTACACCCTAACCCTAATCTTGAACCCACCCTTAAAACCTTGAAAAAACCGTAAGTCCAACATACGAAAACTCAAACATGAAATAGTAAACCATACATTTAAACCTCAAATCCTAAACCACAAACCATGAAACCTAAAAAAAACTAAACCCTAACCTTAACCCTAACCCTAAACCATTAACCTAAAACACCATGCCCAAAATACAAAAACCAAAACATTAAACACTAAACCATTAATAATAAACCAAACATCCTAAACCCCATAACCTAAAACCTAAGGAAAACCCAAAACCTTAACCCTTACCCTATTTCTAACATGAATCCTAACTCTAACCCTATCCTTAATATTAACCCTCAACCCTAAGCCCAAAATACCAAAACCCTTAAATTAAACAATAAACAATAGATATTACAACTCAAATTCATAATCCCAAACACTTAAGCCTAAAAGCAACCTAAACCCTAACCATAACCCTAATAATAACTCTAACCCTAACCCTACCATAAACGCTAAAACTAAGCCAAAAATGCCAATACCCAAACATTAAATATGAAACCATTGATATTAAATCTCAAATTCTAAGCCCTAAACCTAAAAACCTAAAAAACCTAACCCTAATCCTAAACCCTAAGCCCAAAATACAAAAATCCAAACATTAAACAAAAAACCATAGATTTTAAACCTCAAATGCTAAATCATAAACAATAAAACCTAAAATATTAAACCCAAAACCATAAAATCAAAGATAAACCTACACCCTAACCCTTAACACAAAGTCAAAAATAAAATCCTATGTCCAAAATGCAAGAACCCAAATATGAAACATTAAACCATAGATTTTAAATATCAAATCCTGAGCCACGACCTTAAAAAATGATAAAAACCTAAGCCATATCCTTATCCCTAACCCTTACATACACCACAAACCCAAAACCGTAAGCCCAAAATACAAAAACCCAAACATTAAATACTAAACCATAAATTTTAAACATTAATCGCTACACCCCAAACCATAAAAACTAAAAAAAACCACACCCTAACCCAAATTTTAACTCTAACCCTAAACCCTAAAAAAACTCTAAGTCCAAAATACGGAAACCCAAACACTAAAGACTAAACTATTGATTTTTAACCTCAAATCCTAAACCATAAACCTAAAACCTAAAATAAACTAAACCCTAACCCTAACCCTAATTCTAACCCAAAACTATTAACCCGAATCCCCATGCACAATATACAAAAACCCAAATAATAAACACTAAACAATAGATTTAAACCAAAAATTCTAAATCCAAAAACCAAAAACCTAAAAAAAAACTAAACCTTAACCCTAACCCCATCCTTAACATATACCCTAACCCTAACCCTATCCTTAATCCTAACCCTCTAAACTATAAACCCTAAACCCTAAGCCAAAAATACCAAAACCCTTAAATTAAAGAATAAAACATAGATATTACAACTCAAATTCATAACCCCAAACATTTAAACCTAAAAAACAACCTAAACCCTAACCCTGTTGTCAACCCTAACCCTAACCCTACCATACACCCTAAATGCCAATCCCAAAATACCAAAACCAAAACATTAAACATTAAACCATTGATATTAAACCTCAAATACTAAACCCTAAACCTAGAAACCTAAATAATGCAAAACCCTAACCCTAAACCTAACCCTAAACCCTAAGTTGAAAATTTTAAAATCCAAACATTAAATACTAAACAATAGATTTTAAACCTCAAATGCTAAATCATGAACCATAAAACCTAAAAAAAACTCCTACACCTAACCCTAATACAGACGCTAATCCTAAACCTTAAACCCAAAACCCTATACTCAAATAATAACTCCAAGTCCAAAATATGAAAACACAGATATTAAACACTAGACAATAGATTTTAAACATCACATGCTAAACCACAACCCCTAAAACAAAAAAACACCCTAACCCAAATCGTAACCTAAGCCTAACATAAGACCTAACCCTAAACACCAAGCCCAAAATTCAAAAAGCCAAATTAGTTCTCTCACTAACTTATCTCTATAAAACAAACACTCCCTAACATAACATTTCACAGGTGCGTCTAGCGGATATTAACGGCTAGTTCAGAAAGGCTAAACATGGCGCTTGAGGCGCCGACTGCGAAACTCAGACCGCCGGACCAGCCCAATAAGGGGTGCTTGGTTGAAAGGAACCAACCCTTAGTTAATCCCCCTCTAATTCATTGAATAAATCAAAGAAATTGAAATCTCAAGGCGCGATGAACAGTGAAGTTTCTCAGAGGGAAGAAGATGGGAACAACAACAATATTCAATCAGAATCAATCAGGTGTAATCAAGAATATCTTTGCGAAGGGAATGAGTATAGTAAGTTAAAGCTACATCATAATCAATTGTCAAGAAATACTGAAGAATCGATCGAAAGAAACGAAAGTGGGAATTCTAGGAACATCGCAACTGAAACTCGCGAAGGTAAAAAGCACAACCGATCAATTTTCCAGCGAAATCGAGAAGAAACAATTATTAGGGTTGATTCATAAGGGGAAGATTTTCACCTCATAGAAATATCGAGTGAAATAGACCTAAAATCGGTGGTACCTAGAACGCAAGTGGTCAAAAGGGCAGTCGAGTGAAAAATGTTACTGGTGAAGCTTAGGGAGAGAACAATACTGACCAAGGAAGGACCAACACTAATACCTCTATTGGTACAATCCATGGAGGTAACCAGAAGGAGAATCGTGAACAGGTGAATAAGGAAAAGAGCACCGAAGAAGGAACTCGCAGAAAGGAATCTGCGAAAGCAAGCTTAGCCTCTACGCTGCCACATAACAAGGCCTTATTTCGTGAACATGATACTATCAAAGTGGAAAGTTCAGCAATCTCCTCATTCGCTTTTAATCCTAAAGCTGCATATGATTGAAGACAATGACATCAAAGCCCACTCAAGGAGCAAGCATGGGAGGCAAATCAAGCAGGTAACTGTACTAACTATAACTCTAATCTCAATTATATAAGTAATGAAGTTAACAATGGCCATGAGCATGAAAATGCCATGGGAAAGTCAGCTTGTAGGACTAGAATACAGGAACAAGGGGATGTAAACATCCAAAAGGAATACCAACAGGAAAGTGATTACTATGAGAAAGCCAATACAAATGAAGTCTTGGAGGGTAGAACTAGTAGTCAACGTATGGAGCAAATGGCTAAGAGTGATAAGAAACAAAGGCAGCAAAACAAGAACATTGAGGAAAGGAACCAATAACTAAATCTGCATGATAACCAACAGAATAACAATAGGCAAAATCTCTATTATAGAGAATTTCCTAAGATTTCTTGCAATTTTGAGAGAAGAGGTTCTAATATTCAAAATGCTAACTAATATGTTCCTAACCCAAATACAAGTTCTTCCAATAACAATAAGAATATCCCTATTACCAAGCAGGATGAGGTTAAAGAACCTACTCCCTATACTGTAAACCAAATGATGGCTGCAAGATTGAGACACATACATGCAGCACAAGCCCCGACTGTGGTGCAAAAAACCACTCCCAAACAATCTTCCAAGCAGGACAACCTGTTGTAATCTTTGATATGTATTATTACATGCATACTTTTACTATGGATTGTAAGTATACCTTAGTTGGGAAATTTAGTACTACCATGCCTAAAGTGAGAGCTGATCAGGAAGAGTTTTATTCAACAAACTCAACTATGTGAGGGGTGGGGGGTCAACATAGCTCACTACAATTCTAAACATGTGTTTATTGATTTACAAAATTAGTTAGATTATAACACAGTATGGACTCAACAAAGGATGACTATTTAAGGAAAATTGATGAGGATACAAGCTTGGACACTTTTTTCAAACCTGAGGAGGAGACCCCTATTGTTTTAGTATGGATCTTGCTACCTGGACTACCATGGCATTGTTTGAAAAAACCTTTTCTTAATCCCTTGTTGGAATCAGTTGGTAAGGTTCTATATCTAGACACTACTTCTATTAAAAGTTCTAGGGATGGAATGGGCAAAGTTAAGATGCAAATAGATTTGACCAAGCCTAGACCTAGACATGTTTGGGTAGGACTACATCCTGAAGATGACACCATTGTAATCTGGCAGCCTATGGAATATGAGAATGTTCCTCCATACTATGAATATTGTCGACATCAGGGGCATGATATTGATGCATGTAAATACAAAATGAGAGATGAGGAGTATAGACAAAGAAAGAAAAAAGAAGGTGAGAAGAAAAACAAAAATAAGGAGTCCAACAAAGCAAGAGAACACGAAGATAGACAAAGCAAAAGCAAGGAAAATATAGAACAACAGCAACATCAAGGCAAAGATAACAATAGGCAAAGGTAAACAGAACAAAAAAAAAAGAGGAATGGCAGACTCAAAAAAGGAAAAATACAAGACAACAAGAGCATGCAACTTCCAAGACTATGTGGAAACCTACTGCTACAAACAAGACTATAAAGGCTAATCATCAAGCAGGAATAACTACTACTTCTCAACAATTATCTTTAACTAATCTAGAATTGAAAGAAGACCACAATGCACAAAGAGAGGACAGAGGAAGCAAAGATCAAAAGGTAGTATAATCAACAAACAAGAAAATAAAAGAGAGCACCACAGATAAGCAATGCATGCCAAGACAAAAGTAAGGCAATTACAGGAACGCAGAATACTACGAAAAGGAGAAAAATCAAGAAAGTAACACAAGCCAAGGAAATCAAAACAAGGAACAAGTGGGAAGCAAAGAAGACCATCTACAACTACAACATCAAAGGAAAGGATAAATAACCATTCAGATATCATAACTGAGAACCCTATAATTAGTGAATTGAATATCCCTGTTAGTAGTTTGGTTGTAGCTGATGGAGGAATGGAAGGGGGATGTCAAGAGACCACTTCTAACATGAAGGAAAGGGTAACCAAAGGGAAGAACTTACCTCACCATGGGCATAAGGAGGAATACAGTGACAAAACCTTTGATTGTATAGGCCATAGTAACTGGAAAAAGCAACAAAAGGGGAATACACAAAGAAGATAGGAAAAGGAACAACAAACAGATAACAACCCTACTAGCAACAAGGAAGGGCATAATGGCATATGAATTGGGGACACTGAAAACATGAAATCCCAAAACAGGAACAATAAGGAGCAGGAGTTGGACAACAATGCTACTAAAGATGCTATAGAAAATACTCCTAAGAGCAAAAACAAACCTAGAAAACAGAAAAGATATGCTGCTAAAAGAAGACTCAATAAACAACAAGAGTTTGATTAGGAAAACCAACACGAAAGGAGTGTGAATTCTGATAAAGAGTTAGACGGTGAGGACAATCAGCAATGTAGATCAAAATTTTTATCAAGTCAATAATGCCCCTCTAATTGATTAATATGAGGTTATCAATTCAGAGGATGAGGTAGAAAGAAATGATCGTTATGGGCAGGAAACGGATGATGATGATGACACTAGTGCTGCTTTGATAAGAGCATTTAGTCCTCAAAATGATCAAGATTTTTGAGGAGGAGATTCAGCAAGTGACCCAAAATCAAGGATTATCTCCAAGAATATTGAAACATTAGAAATTTCACTTCCAAAACAAAGGCATTAAAATTGTCACTGCTGGCAGACCAAACACAAACCTTTTCTCATCTAGATTTTCCCAATAAATAGTACAATCATTTGGAATGTGAGGGGAATTAACACTCTGGGATTTATGGAAAGAATTAAAATATTCAAGAAAATGTATCACTTAGCCATTATTGTTATTCTAGAGACGTTTGCAGATAGTAGTAATGTTATGAGCTTCAAGAATAAGATAGGTATGGACAATGAAATAGCTAACTGCAATGGTAAAATATGGATTTTTTGAAATGGGGATGTTGACTGTGTGGTGAACCATGACATTTGTTTATGCCAAATGTAAAGAGTAACTAAGAAGACCTCTTTGGGATAAAATTCTCCAGCAAGCACAAACTAAGGACAAATCTTGTTGCTCAGTGGGGGATTATAATGTCATAACTTCCATTGAGGAAAAACTAGGGGGAATTCCATACAATATCAGGAAAAGTGTGGACTCATTGCCATTTTAAAAGGACATGGGTTTTAGTGGTCAAAATTACACTAGGTCTAATAATACAGGCATCAATCAAAGGATCTGGAAAAGGCTTGAGATAGGGTTGATAAATGATAACTGGCTAGAATATATTCCTCAAACTACCATCACCCACCTTCCTTCTACTGATTCTGATCATTGTCCTTTGTTATTGGAGATCATTAACAGCAAGGGGAGCCATACCAAGTATTTCAAATTCCTTAATTGTTCGGTGGATAGCCCTAACATTTTAGGAACAGTGAAAACTTGTTGGGAATGTGAGGTGTATGGAAATAGTATGTAGAGATTTCACCAAAAGATGAAAAGGTTCTCTAATACTCTGAGTAATTTGTCCAAAGAGGAATTTGGGGATATTTTCAAGAAAGTTAGAGAGTTTTAAGGATAAGTTAAAGATGCTAGGGAAAATTTAATTCAAAACAATAGTGTTACCAACAGAGAGGGTCTTCATGAAATTAATGCACAATATATTAGACATCTCAACTTGGAGGATACTATTATGAAACAGAAAACTCAGTTACACTGGTTCAAGGAAGGGGATACTAACTCTAAATTCTTCAATTCCTGGATAAGGGGTACAAGGAGAAGGCTTTTCATTCATAGAATCCATGATAAAGAGGAATGGATTCAAGGAGATGTGAACATAGGAGAGGCTGCTTGTGAGTACTTTCAAGTGTTGTTTACAGGGTAGAGCAAAAGTATCAAGGAGACAAACCTAGAGTGCATCCCTAGAATGGTAAATCAGGAGCAAAATGACAGACTTACTTCTCAACCAACTATGACTCATCTGAAGAAGTGGTCTTTTATATGAACCCCAATTCTCCAGCAGGGCCTAATGGTATAAATGTGGATTTCTTTCAGAAATGTTGGCACATTATTAATCAATACTTGATCGGGGTGGTTCTGGCTTTTTTCAGTGGCCAAGAGATTCCCAAGTACTTTTCTCATTCTTGTATAGTATTTCATCGAAGGTGAATAATCCTAACAAACTGAAGGAGTCCAGGCCTATTAGTATGAGTAATTTCATTAGTAAAATCATCTACAAACTGTTTAGTACAAGATTGAGTCCTATACTCCGTAACTTGATCTCTCTCAACAAGTCTGGATTTGTGAAGGGTAGAAGTATAACTGAAAATATCATGCCGACACAGGAAATCACTCATCAGATTAAAAAGCAAACATAGGTAGCAATGTCATTATTAAGTTTGACATGGCTAAGGCATACGATAATGTTTCTTGGTCTTACATATTCTTCGTCTTAAGGAAACTTTCATTGATAAGTGTGGAGAACCATGGCTAATAATTGGTACTCTATCATAACTAATGGAAGAAGACTTGGCTTTTTCCAATCCTCTAGGGGCCTCAAACAAGGAGACCCTCTTTCCCCTGCCCTATTTATTTTAGGTCCTGAAATGCTTTCAAGATCCTTAAATGGTCTCCATAATCATCAAGATTACCATGGCTTTGTCTTGGAAAGAAGGGGACCCCAAGTGAACAATCAGTTTTTGCAGATAACACCATCTTGTTTACTTCAAGAAGGGTTAAGTATATCCAACTCATCATGCAGACTCTCAGAACCTATGAGGATACTTCTGGCCAGTTGATTAATTGTTAGAAAATTCCTTTATTGTACTCCTCAATGGAGTATATGCAATCAGTTGGACAGATTGAGAGGCCTCATAGCTCAAATTCTGTAATTCAAATGCACTCATGTTTTTAGGGAAGCTAACTGGGTCGCTGATGCATTGTCCAAAAATAGCCACAAAATCACTTGTTCAGAAATTTATTACACCAATCAAGAGTTACCTAAAGAGGCAAAGGCTTACTTTCAGTTACACTTAATGGAGATGCCAAGCTTCAGAATGAAAAAGACAAAGAAGATCAAAGAACCTCCTTAAACATTCTAATAGCTTTTAAACTAAGTTATAACCCACAATACTGCTTCCTTGAAGAGTTTAAGTTAGATTGTTTAATATTTGAGATGTAAGGGCAGAGTCTCTCAAATTTATACTTCCTCAATTCTATGTATTGAGAGGAGTCCTCTCTTTTAGGTATTATAGATTGTTTTTGCTTCATCTTATTGTGAGGTGAGGGTAAGTTTCATTAGGAAATTGAACCCAAGCCATCATAGGTCTAGAGAAAAGATCTATGTCCCCCTCTTTCTACATAAATTTTGTGAAATGGTAAGGCCTGGGGTTGGTTCCAAGCCCCTACCCCTCTAAGGGTATTAAAAAAACCTAAAGTACCAAAACCCAAATATTCACTACTAAACCATAGATTTTAAACCAAAAATACTATAACCCAAAACAAAAAACCTAAAAAATAAACCGGAAACCTTTGCATTAAACACTAACCCTATTCTTAACCCTAACCCTAAACTCTAAACCCTAAACCCGAAGCCCAAAATACCGATACCCTAACATTAAACACTAAACAAAAGATATTACAACTTAAATTCTTAACCCCAAACACTAAAGCCTAAAAAACAACCTAAACCCTAACCTTAACGCTAACCTTAACATTACCCCTAAACCTAAACATAACATAAACCCTAAAACCAAAAACCTTAGAAAACCAAAAACCCTAACCCTAACCTTAACCATAACTCTATCCCAAACCTTAACCCTAGCCCTAACCCTAAACTATAAACCCGAAACACTAAGCCCAAAATACCAAAACCCAAACATTAAATACTAAACCATAGATTTTAAGCCTCAAATGCTAAACCCTGAACAATAAAACCAAAAGAAAAACTACACCGTAACTCATATCCAAACCCTCAACCCTAAGTCAAAACTAAAAAACCTAAGTCCAAAATACCAAAACCCAAACATCAAACAGTAAACCATATATTTTAAACCTCAAATGCTAAACCACATACCCTAAAACATAAATAAATCCTAAACCCTAACTCTAACCTTAACCCTTACCCTAGACCTAAACCATTAATCCTAAACCCCACGCCCAAAATACCATAACCCAAACATTAAGAACTAAAATATAGATTTTTGATCAAAAACTCTAAACCCCAAAACCTAAATTCTAAAAAAAAAACTAAACCCTACCCCTAACCATATCCCTACAAAGAATCCTAACCATAACACTATCCTTAACCCTAACCCTAAATCTAAAGCCCAAAATACCAAAACCCTAACATTTAAAACTAATCTATCGATATTACAACTCAAATCATTGACCCAGAACACTAAAACCTAAAAAATGACATAAACCCGAACACTAACATTAATTCTAACCCTAACTTTAATCCTAACCATAACCTACCATAAACCCTAAACCCCAGCCCAAAATACGAATACCAAAATAGTAAACAATAAATTATTGATATTAAACCTCAAATCCTAAACCCTAAATCTAAAACCTACAAAAACCAATACCCTAACCCTAACCTCAACCTTAAACCTAAACCATAAAACTTGAAACCTTAAGCCCAAAATAAAACGACCCAAACATTAAATACTAAACAATTAATTTTAAACCTCAAATCCTAAACCCTGAAATATAAAAACTAAAAAAAGTTTACACCCTAACCCTAAACCATAAACTCCGAACCCTCAGCTCAAAATACAGAAACCCAAAC
Organism: Solanum pennellii; assembly: GCF_001406875.1. NCBI lineage: Eukaryota > Viridiplantae > Streptophyta > Magnoliopsida > Solanales > Solanaceae > Solanum > Solanum pennellii. Next base: position 6,690,167 of record NC_028647.1, read on the forward strand.
ATTAAGTACTAAACTATATTTCTCAATCCTCAAATGGTAAAAACAAATTCTTAAAACCTAAGAAAATTCTACATCCTAACCTTAATTTTAACCCTAACACTAAACCATAAACCCTAAAAATCCCCTAAGTCCTAAATACGAAAAAACAAAGATTTAACACTAAACCACATATTTTAAACTTCAAAACATAAACCACAAATCCTAAAACATAAAAAAAAACTATACCCTAACCCTAACCCTTACCGTATCCCTAACCTACCATAAATCCTAAGCTTCAAGCCCAAAATACCTAAACCTGAACATTAAACATTAAACCATTGATATTAAACTTCAAATATAACCCTAAACCCAAAAACCTAAATAAACCCAAAACCTTAAACCAAACCCAAACCCTGAACCATAAGCCGTAAATACCAAAATCCAAACATTTTATACTAAACAATAGATTTTAAACCTTAAATGCTAAATCATGAAACATAAAACCTAAAAACAACCTACCCCCTAACCCTAATCCTAACCCTAAACCTAACCCTAACCCTAAACCTTAAACCCTAAACCCCTAGTTCAAAAAAAAAACTTTAAGTCCAAAATACGAAAAAAAAGACAATAGATTTTAAACATCAAATCCTAAACCACAAACCTTTAAACCTAAAGAAAATCTAAACCCTAACCCTAGCCCAAACCTTAACCTTAACCCTAACCCTAACTCTATCACTAAACTGTTAACCCTAAAGCCCAAGCCCAAAATACCAAAACCCAAATATTAAATGATAAACCATTGATTTTAAACAAAAATAATATAACCCAAAACAAAAAACCTACAAAAAACCTAAACCCTAGTCCTAACACGAACCCTAACCCTAATCCAACCCTTAACCTTAACCCTAAACTCTAAGCCATAAACCCAAAGCAAAATACCAAAACGCTAACATTAAACACTAAACCATAGATATTACAACTCAAATCCTTAATCCCAAACTCCAAAGCATAAAAAATACCTAAACTGTAACCCTAACGCTAACCCTAGTATTACCCCTAACCCTAAAACCAAAAACCTAAAAAACCCAAAACGCTAACCCAAACCCAAACCATAAACCATAAGCCAAAAATAAAAATAAAATCCAAACATTTTACACTAAACCATAGATTTTAAACCTCAAATTCTAAATCATGAACAATAAAACCTAAAAACAACCTACCCCCAAACCCTAATCCTAACCCTAAACCTAACCCTAATCCTAAACCTTAAACCCTAAACCCCTAGTTCAAAAAAAAACTCTAAGTCCAAAATACGAAAAAATAGACATTAAATACTAGACCATAGATTTTAAACATCAAATCCTAAACCACAAATCTTTAAACCTAAAGAAAATCGAAACCCTAACCTAGCCCAAACCTTAACCTTAACCCTAGCCCTAACTCTATCCCTAAAGTTTTAACCCTAAACCCCAAGCCCAAAATACCAAAACCCAAACATTAAATGATAAAGCATTGATTTTAAACAAAAAATAATGTACCCCAAAACAAAAAACCTTCAAAAACCCTAAACCCTTGTCCTAACACGAACCCTAACCCTAATCAAATCCTTAACCTTAACCCTAAACTCTAAACCATAAACCCTAAGCCGAAAATACCAAAACCCTAACATTAAACACTAAACCATAGATATTACAACTCAAATCCTTAATCGCAAACTCCAAAGCAAAAAAAGTACCTAAACGCTAACCCTACCGCTAACCCTAACATTACCCCTAACCCTAACACTAACATAAACCCTAAACTCCAAGCCCAAAATACCAAAACCCAAACATTAAACAGTAAATCATTGATATGAAGCGTCAAATCCTAAACCCTAAACCTAAAAATGTAAGAAAATCCAAAACCCTAACCCTAACCTTAACCCTAACCTTAGGCCTAACCCTAACTCAAACCTTAACCCTAGCCCTAACCCTAAACTATAAATCCCAAGCCCAAAAATACAAAAACCCAAACATTAAATAATACATCATAGAATCTAAACCTCGAATGCTAAACCTTGAACCATAAAACCTAAAAAAAACCTACACCGTAACTCTTACCCTAACCCTAACCCTAAACCCAAAACCCAAAACCCGATGTCAAAACTAAAAACCCGAAGTCCATAATATGATACTCAATCATCAAGCACTAAATTATAGATTTTATAACTCAAATCCTAAACAACATACCCTAAAACCTATAAATATTATAAACCCTAGCCCTAACCTTAACCCTAATCCTAGCCCTAAACCATTTACCCGAATTCCCACGCTAAATTTACCATAACCCAAAAATTAAGCACTAAACCATAGATTTTAGATCAAAAATTTTAAACACCAAAACCTAAAACAAAAAAAAACCTAAACCTTAAACCTAACCCTATCCTTAACCCTAACCCTAATCTAAAGCCAAAAATACCAAAACCCTAACATAAAACACTAACCAATGGATATTACAACTCAAATTGTTAACCCAAAACCCTAAAAAAAAATTCTAACCCTAACCTGAATCTATTATTAATCCTAACCCTAACCCTACTATAAACCTGAAACCCCAAGTCCACAATACGAAAACCAAAACATTAAACACAAAACTATTGATATTAAACCTCAAGTTCGAAAAAGGTGACATGTCGAGAAAGGTGATTATAAACCCTAAACCTAAAAAAAAACCTAACCCTAACCCTAACCTTAACCCTAACTCTAACTCTAAACCATAAACCCGAAACATTAATACAAAAATACAACAACCCAAATATTTATGCTAAACCATAGACCTTAAACCTCAAATGCTAAGCCCTGAACCATAAACCATAAAATCAAAACCCTAAGACAAAAATACCAATACCCAAACATTAAATACGAAACCATCGATTTTAAACCTTAAATAGTAAACCTAGGACCATAAAACCTAAAAAAACATTAACCCTAACAGTTAACCCTAAAACCTACAACCTAAACCCTAAGTCCAAAAAATAATCCTAAGTCCATACTACGAGAATCCATACATTAAACACTAAACCATAGATTCAAAATCTCAAATCCTAAGCCACAAACCCTAAAACCATAAAAAAAATATACCCTAACCCAAACCCTAACCTTAAACTATAAGCTCAAAACCATAAGCCCAAACTACCAAAATCCAAACATTAAATACTAAACCCTAAAGTTTAAACATTAAATGATAAACCCTTAACAATAAAACCTATAAAAACCTACACCCTAACCCCAACCTTGACTCTACCCTCAAACTCTAAACCCTAAAAAAACATAAGTCCAAAATACGAAAACTCAAACATTAAAAACTAAATCATAGATATTAAACCTAAAATCCTAAACCCTAAGCCTCGAAACCTAATGAAAATCCTAAACTTTAACCCTAACCCTAAACCCTAGGCAGCAAATATCAAAACCCAAACATTAAATACTAAATCATATATTTTAAACCTCAAATATTAAATAATTAACCATAAAACATAAAAAAAACCTACACTCTAACCCTAATTCTAATCCTTACCCAGACCCTAATCCTAAACCTTAAACCCTATACCGTATGTCTAAATAAACACTATAAGACAAAAATACGAAAACCCAGACATTAAACACTAGACTGTAGATTTTAAACATCAAATCCTAAACCACAAACCTTAAAACATAAAAAAAAACTAAACCCCAAGCTGAGAGGAAGAGGTACCATTGGGCTTCTTGGGAAAACCTAAGCTTCCCTTATGATGAGGGAGCAGTGGGCATGAGAAATTTAAAAGATATTTGCAAGGCTTTCCAATTCAAGCAATGGTGGATCTACAGAACAAAACAAACTTTGTGGGGAGATTTTTTAAGAGCAAAATACTGTCAGAGGTCCAACACTGTCAGCAAAAAATGGGATACTGGAGAGTCTTTAACTTGGAAATACATGTTGATAAACAAACAACCAGTTGAGCAACACATTCAATGGAAAATTCAAGCTCGAAATTGTTCTTTTTGGTGGGATAATTAGATTGGCAATGGACCATTAGAACAATTCAACACCACCTACAACAGATTCAATAACTCAACGGTTGCAAATTTCTGGGAGGAAGGAAGGTGGAGTTGGAGCAAGCACCTGCTTGTCAACTCTCCAACGTTCTAGCTGCAGAAATCTCTCCTCATCAGTAGTTGCCAGACCAACCAGTGTTAAAACTCAACACACATAGAGGCTTTAGTTGCTCATCAGCCTGGGAGGATATCAGGGAAAAAAGAGCTAAAAATCACTTCAACTCTCTTTTATGGCATAAGATCCCTTAGGGGTAAACTCCCTACTAACGAAAAATTGGCTTGATAGAGCAGGTATGGACAATATAGACCACATACAATTTGCAGCCAAGCTTTGGCGTAACTTTGCAAGCACAGTAGGCTTCTAGCTGGACCATTCTTTACTGCAGCAACTACTACAACAATGGTGGACATCCAAGACCAAAAATGCAGCCCACAAACTGCTGCTACACGCTACTCCAATATTCATCTGCTTGAACCTATGGAAGAACAGGTGTTCCTGCAAATATGGAGGTAAAGCAACCAACATCAGCGAGGTTAAATATGCAATCTACAAAGACAACTACAAGATGCTGAACAGTGCAATTCCTTAAGTTAATTGGCCTGCCAAGTGGACAGATTTAGTCCAACAGAGTGAAAGATGTGTGCATGACACCAACTTGAGCATGGTTAAATGGATTAAACCCCCAGACCAGTGGCTCAAAATTAACACTGGTGGCAATGCAATCACTAACCCTGGTAAAATTGGGGTTGGAAGCATTCTAAAGGACAAGGAAGGCAGATTAGTGATGGCCTTCACAACACCACTTGGACAAGGAACAAACAATAAAGCTGAAATAGAGGTTGCCATCTTTGGTTTATGTTGGGCACTTGAGCTTGGTTATAGAAACATAATACTAGAGCTTGACTCCCAACTAGTGGTTCATTGGATTCTACAGAAGAAAGCCCCTCAATGGAGCATCATAACACAATTGGGGAGGATGCAAAAATTCATCAATCAAACTCAAAACTTCAAATGCATACATGCATTCAGAGATGCAAATTGGGTGGCTGATGCACAATCAAAACACAGCCACAAGACATCCACCCCATAGGTATACTTCAACAGCCAGCAAATGCCTAAGAAGCAAAGGCCTACTATCAACTCGACTTATTGGAAATGCCTAGCTTTAGGAGAAAGAAGACCAATAAGATTAAAGAACCTCCTTGAGTGCCTTCTTACCTTTAAAACTTAGCTATAATCATAATTATAATTATAGCAAATTTGAATAGGTTACCTTAGATTATTTTTTTCGGCTCTTATAAAGGGAGAATCTTCCTTGTTTATGTTTCATAGAAACTTTGTATTGAGAGGAGTCCTCTCCTTAGGTGCTTAGTATTTTGGTTTCATCTTTTGTGTAAGGGGAAAAGTTGACTTCCTTCGTTGAAAGTTGACTCTAAACCATCTTAGGTTCGAAGGTTAGGCTTATGCCCCCTTCTTGTATTTTGTTTTTGTTATTAATGATAAGGCCTGGGGGTGTTGCTCAGCCCCTACCCCTCGAAGGTTAATTCAACTAAAAAATATCCCAAAATCCCAAAACGAAAACATTAAATACTAAACAATAGATTTTAAACAAAAATCCTAATTCCCAAAACAATAACCTAAAAAAAATAAACCAAAACCCTAACCCTAACTCCATCTTAAATTTAACCCTAATCTATAAACCCTAAACCCAAAGTCCAAAATACAAAAACCCTAACATTAAGAAGTAAACCATAGATATTACATCTCAAATCCTTAACCCCAAACTCTAAAACTTAAAAAATAACCTATATTCTAACTCTAACCCTAACCGTAACATTACACTAACCCTACCATAAACCCTAAACCCCATGCCAATAATGTCAAAATCGAAACATTAAACACAAAATCGGTGATTAGCCTCAAATCCTAAGACCTAAACCCAAAAACATTAAAAAAAAAACTAACCCTAACCATACTCCTAACCCTAAATCTAATCTTAACCCAAGCACTAACCCTTAACAACAAACCCTAAATCCTAAGCCCAAAATACCAAAACTCAAACATTAAATACTAAATCATAGATTTTAAACATCAAATGCTAAACCCTGAACCATAAAACATAAAAACAACTTACATCATAACTCCTATCCTAACCCTAACCCTAAACCCTAAGTCGAAACTAAAATCCCTAAGTCCTAAATACGATGCAAACATCGAACATTAAATCATAGATTTTAAACCTCAAATCCTAAGCCACATAGCCTAAAACCTAAAAAAAACCTAACCCTAACACTAACCTTAACCCTAACCCTAACCCTAACCCTAACCCTAACCCTAAACCATTCACTTGAAACCCCACGCCCAAAATACCATAACCCAAATATTAAGCACTAACCAATTGATTTTAAACGAAAAATTCTAAACCCCAAAATCTAAATCCTAAATAAACCCTAAATCCAAACCCTAACCCTATCCCTATTACAAAACGTAACCCTAACCGTAACCCTAAACCTAAAGCCCAAATTACCCAAACCCTAAAATTAAACACTAATCAATAGATATTACAACTAAAATTGTGAACCCAAAACCCTAAAATCTAAAAAACAACCTAAACCCTAATGATAACCCAAAGCCTATCACTAAACCCTAACCCTAACCCTATCCCTAATATGAATCGTAAGGCTAACCCTATCCTTAACCCTAACCCTAAAACTAAAGCCCAAAATACCCAAACCCTAAAATTAAACCCTAACCCAAAACCCTAAAATCTAAAAAACAACCTAAACCCTAATGCTAACTCTAATCCTAACAATAATCCTAACCTTAATCCTACCATAAACCCTAAACCCCAAGCCCAAAATACGAAAACCAAAACACTAAACACTAAACTATTGATCTAAACCTCAAATCCTAAACCCTATACCTAAAAACCTAAAAAGAACCAAAACCCTTACCATAACCCTAACCCGAACCAGAACCTTAACCCTAACTCTAACGCTAAACCATAAACCCGAAAGCTTTATCCCAAAATACCACAACCCAAACAGTAAATACTAAACCATAGATTTTAAACCATAAATGCTAAACCCAGGACCATAAAACCAAAAAAAAACCCTACATCCTAACCCTTAACCCTAAACTCTAAACTATAGATTTTAAATATCAAATCCTTAGCCACAAACCCTGAAAACTAAGAAAACATAAGCCTTAACCCTAATACTAACCCTAACCCTAACCCTAACCTAAACCATAAACCCAAAATCCTAAGCCCAAAATACAAAAAACCAAACATTAAATACTAAAACTTAAATTTTAAACCTTTAATGCTAAATCCTAAACAATAAAACCTAAAAAAAACCTACACCCCAACCCTAAAAACCCCTAAGTAAAAAACACATAAGCCGAAACATTAGACTCTAAGCCATATATTTTAAACCTCAAATCCTATACCACACATCCTAAAACCTAAAAAAAACTAAACCCTAACCCTAACCCTAACTCTAACCCAAGACAATTAACCCAAAACCCTATGCCCAAAATACAAAAACCCAAAGATTAAACACGTAACCATAGATTTAAACAAAAAATTCTAAACCCCAAAACCTAAAACCTAAAAAAAACCCTAAACCTTAACCTTTACCCTATCCTTAGCATAAACCCTAACCCTAACACTATCATTAACCCTAACCCTAAAGCCTAAACCCTACACACTAAGCCCAAAATAGTAATACCCTTAAATTAAACAATAAACCATAGCGTTTACAACTAAAATTCTTTACCTGAAACATTAAAACCTAAAAAATAACCTAAACGCTAACCCTAACATTAAACCTAAACCTAACCCTACCATAAACCCTAAACCCCAAGCCAAAATACCAAAACCGAAACATTAAACATTAAACCATTGATATTAAACCTCAAACCTAAACCCTAAACCGAAAAAACTAAAAACCCTAACTCTAACCCAACCCTAACGGTAAACCTAAACCGTAAGCCGAAAATACCAAAACCCAAACATTAGATACCAAACCATAGATTTTTAACCTCAAATTCTAAATCATGAACCATAAAACCTTAAAAAAAGCTAAACCCTAACCCTAATCGTTAAATACTAAACTCTAAGTCCAAATTAAAACTTAGTCCAAAATACGAAAACACAGACAAAATACTAGACCATATGTTTTAAACCTAGTTATTAAAAAAAACATAAACCCTAACCCTAACCGCAAGCCTAAAGTACAAAAACCCAAACATGAAATACTAAACCATATATTTTAAACCCAAAATTCTAAAACCTAAAACAAAAAACCCAAAAAACCCTAAACCCTAGCCCTAACCCTAACCCAATTCTTAACCTTAACCCTAAAATCAAAACCCAAAATACCAAAACCCTAACATTAAACACTAACCATAGATATTAAATCTCAAATCCTTAACCCAAAACTCTAAAACCTAAAAGACAACGTAAACCCTAACCGTAACGTTACCCTTAACCCCAACAAAACCATAAACCCTAAACCCCAAGCCATACAAAAACACGTACATTAAACACTAAGCCATTGATATTAAGTCTCAAATCCTAATCCCTAAACCCAACTACATATGAAAACCCGAAACCCTAACCCTAACTTTAACCTTAACCCTAACCCAAACCTTAACCCTAGCCCTAACCCTACACCATAAACCAAAAACCATACGCCAAAAATACCAAAACCTAAACATTAAATACTAAACCATAGATTTTAATCCTCAAATGCTAAACCCTGAACCATAAAACCTATAAAATTGTACAGCATAACTCTTATCTTAACCCTAACTCTGTATCCTAAACCCTAAACCCTAAGTCAAAACTAAAAATCCTATGTCCATAATAGGATAACCATAAATCAAACACTAAACCATAGATTTTAAACCTAAAATCCGAAACCACAAACCCTAAAACCTGAAAAAACTAAACTCTAACTCTAATCCTTACCCTAACCATAACACAAAATAATTAACCAGAAACCCCATGTCCAAAATACAAAAACCCAAATATTACACACTAACCATATATTTAAACCAAAAATACTAAACCCCAAAACCTAAAACCTAAAAAAACTCTAAACTTTAACCCTTACCCTTTCCTTAACATAAACCAGAACCCTAACCCTATTCTTAATACTAAACCTAAACCCTAAATCCTAAACCCTAAGCCCAAAATGCAAAAATCCTTAAATTAAACAATACACCATAGAGATTACAACTCAAATCAATAACCCCAAATATTAAAACCTAAAAAACAACCTAAACCCTAACCCTAACATGAACCCTAAGCCTAACCCTACCATAAATAAACCCTAATTCCCAAGCCAAAAATACTAAAACCTACATATTAAACATTAAACCATCGATATTAAACTTGAAATCCTAAACCCTAAACCCAGAAACCTAAAAAACCCAAAACCCTAACCCTAACCCGTATCTATTATTAATCCTAACCCTAACCCTACCATAAACTTTAAACCCCAATCCCAAAATACGAAACCAAAACATTAAACTCTAAGCTATTCATATTTAACCTTAAATTCTAATAACTAAACCTAAAAACCTAAAAAAAAAACCATAACCATAACCCTAACCCTAACCCTAACTTTAATCCTAAATCTAACCATAAACCATAAACTCGATGTCTTAAGCCTAAAATTTCACAACCTAAATATTAAATACTAAACCATAGATTGTAAACCTCAAATGTTAAACCCAGAACCATAAAACCTAAAAAAACCTATACTCTAATCCTTAACCCTAAACACAAAATCCTAAGTCTAAAAAACCCTAAGTCGAAAATACGAGAACCCAAATATGAAACACTAAACCATAGAATTTAAATGTCAAATCCTTAGCCACAAACCCTTAAACCTAATCCCTAACCCTAACCTAACCAATACCTAACCCTAACCCTAACCTAAACAATAAACCCAAAACCCTATGCCAAAAATACAAAAATCTAAACATTAGCTACTAAGACATAGATTTTAAACCTTAAATGCTAAACCTTGAACCATAAAACTTAAAAAAAATGTACACCCTAACTATGATCTTAACCCTAACCCTTAACCCTAAACCCTAAAAACACCATATGTCAAAATATATAAACCCAAACAATGAACAGTAAACCATAGATTTTAAACCTCAAATCCTAAGACACAAACCCTAAAATCTAATAAAAAATAAACCCTAACCATAACCCTAACCCTAACCATAACCATAACCCAAAATGATTAACCCAAAACCCCATGCCCAAATTACAAAACCGAAAGATTAAACACTAAATCATAGATATCAACCAAAAATCCTATACCCAAAAACATAAAACTTAAATGAACCCTAAATCATAACCCTTACCCTATCCTTAATATAAACCCTAACACTAACCTTATCATTAATCCTAACTCTAAACCCTTAATGCTAAGCCCAAAATTATAAAAAAAAACCCTTAAATTAAACAATAAACCGTAGACATTACAACTTAAATCCATAACCCTAAACCTTAAAACCTAAAAAATAACCTAAACCCTAACCCCAACATTAAACCTAACCCTAACCCTACCATAACCCCTAAACCCCATGCATAAATATCAAAACCCCAATATTAAACATTAAAAAATCCTAAACCCTAAACCCAGAAACCTAAAAAAAAAAACCTTAACCCTAACCCTAACCTAAACCTTAACCCTAAAATCTAGGCCGAAAATACAAAAACCCAAACATTAAATACTAAACCATAGATTTTAAAACTCAAATGCTAAATCATAATCCATAAAAACTAAAAAAAATCTAAACCCTTATCCTATTCCTAACCTTAACCCACACCCTAATCCTAAATATTAAACACTAAACCCTAAGTCCAAATAAAATTTCCTACTCCAAAATACAAAAATACAGAAATTAAACGCTAGACGATTAATTTTAAACCACAAACTCTAAAACCTTAAACCTAAACCCTAACCCTTACCCTAACCCAAAGCCTAACATTAACTCTCACCCTATCCCTAACCTTAAACCCCAAGCCCAAAATACAAAAACCTAAACATTAAATACTAATCAATAGATTTTAAGACAAAAATCCTAAGCCCCAAAAAAAAACCTAACAAAAACCCAAACACTATCCCTAACCCTATCCTTAAAACGAACACTAAACCTAACACAATCCTTAACCTTAACCCTAAACTCTAAACCCTAAACCCATAGCCTAAAAAATGAAACCCTACTATTAAACACTAAACCATATATATTAAAACCGAAATCCTTAACCCCAAACTTTAAAGCCTAAAAAATAACCTAAACCCTAACCCTAACCCTAACATTACCCCTAACCCTAACCCTACAAGAAACCCTAAACCCCAATCCCAAAATACCAAAACCCAAATGTTAAACACAAAATCCTAAGGAAGCAAAAAGAGCTACAACTGAGAAAAGGATTTTAGGGGAACAAGTGAATGATGTTACTATGATTGAAGGAACGACAACAAAGAATGTCATAGATTTAGAAACTTATTCACATGATTTTGTAGGGGGTAACTCGAGGGGTAAAAATCATCCCAAAGATGGAACAACAAAATAAGAAAGGATAGATATGGAAAGGGAAGAAGCTGGTATGAATTAGAGACAGGATAAACATCAGAATTGTATGGATCAAGACATGGAAATACAACAGACAGGTAAGTTCGTCATCACTACTAATGTTGTTAATGACCTTAATAATTGTAATAGTGCCTGCCATGTGCATAATCATGCAATGGGAAAGGTTGATGTGAATGATAAAGACAAGAGTAAGGCTACTAAGAATGAGAAATGAGGGATAATGCAGTAGGCTGATAGTGGGAAGGGTCATGATATTAATGTGTATCATAGAGATTTTCCTAAAATCTCTTGTAATTTTGACAAACGGACCCCACTACTATAATTTTCAACAAAAATGCTAGCTTTCCCAAACACTTGAGAACAATACTGCTAAAACTCAGAGAAATTCTAAGCAAGAGCAGGTCTCTAAACCACCCCCTTACACTGTGGTTCAAACTCTAGCCACTAGATTGAGGAAAATCCATGAATCCATGAGCTTTACTAGAATACTGTTTGGACTCAGTAGACTATGACTTTAGAAGGCAAACATATGAGGATTCAGGCTAGGACTCATTTCTTTACCCCTGAAGAAGAGACTCCGATTGTACCAGTGTGGATTCTTCTTCCTGGATTATGATATACCGTGGTTTCACGGTATTATTAATACTTTTTCCTTAAGTTTAGTGTGTCCAAAAGCCTTTTTGTGCTAATTTTTATATAAGTTTCTCCTTATTTGCAGGAAATCTGTCAATAGATAAATGCGGAGGTTTTTGAGCGAAGAAATGTAGAAGAGACCACCTACGGAGCTTGTGACGGTCCGTCATGCTTGTGACGGTCCGTAGGTGGCAGCGTAGAGCAGCTGCTGAAGGAAGATGGGGAAGTCTGACCAAGTGTGGGGTTACGGAAAATGTGACAAACCATCGTAGACATGACGGTCCGTCCTGAATGTTCGTCATGAAGATCAAAGAAGTAGCCCCAGTACCCATATTCCAAGAGTTCAAGTGTTTTGGAACGGAGACCCTCGACGGACCATTGTGCTCGTAACGATCCGTCATACCTGCCGTCGAGGGTAATGAAGAGAGCAACAGAAGAAAATTGCACAAGTATGGGACGACGGAATCCATGATGGCCCGTCGTGGCCACGACGATCCGTCGCGATGTCCGTCGACCCAGCCGCATTTTGACAGGTTTCCAGCAAATAGAGTCCTTGTTTAATTAGGTTTTTATTGTCTATAAATAGTTCGAAAAACCTCACTTTTGAGGTTAGACGCGGGATTATTAGTTAGACTCTGTATTATTAGGTTATCTTGAGATTTTATCATTGATTGTTGGTGATTTTTGTTGATTAATAAAGCGAACTTTCGGATTTTACTCTTTCTCATTGAAGTACATGAATTCTTATATCATATATTTGAATATTGTGATTATGACTATGGGTAGCTAAACTCCATAACTAGGGTTGTGGGAACCATAGGTAAATAATGAGGTAAAACCTTACTAAAATAACAATTCTAGAATAGTGTCTTGCATGTATTAATAAATCTTTCGCTTAGAAGTCTTTTTAACGGATGGCCAACGTTAGAACTCGCCTTAATGCTACTTGCCGGACCAAGGAGGTAGATAATAGGAAAAGAATTATTAACATAGATTTAGTGTATACTATCTAATAGGCTAGTATTGATTGGTA